>NW_026279203.1:47500-110000 GCF_023373465.1 Oncorhynchus keta | reverse complement strand
ACAAAGCACTTTTCTTTTCTTTGTGCTCCTTGAGTGTGTGTGTGTGTGTGTGTGTGTGTGTGTGTGTGTGTGTGTGTGTGTGTGTGTGTGTGTGTGTGTGTGTGTGTGTGTGTGTGTGTGTGTGTGTGTGTGTGTGTGCGTGCGCGTGTGTGTGTGTGTGTGTGTGTGTGCGTGTGCGTGTGCGTGTGCGTGTGCGTGTCTGTGTGTGTATTCCTCCAAAGTGCCTGAGCGTTGTTAAATAGAAAAAAAAACATTTGCCGAAGATTCAAACACATAATACAGTTTAAGGTGGTCTTGGATAAATGGGAACAGATTTTTATTTGCCAAAGCAACATTTTCATCAGGGTATACATAAGGTTTAATTTCAACAAACTTTTCTGCAGTTGCTACATACATGATGCTACATACATGTTGCAGTTGCTACATTAATGAATGGTATCCATTGATTCTTGAATAACATATCTTAGAAATGCATCATGATCTTAGTTTAACTGTTGTACCCCATCATTTTACTCTCATGTTTGGAAACAAAATAAATATTAACAAAACTGTATAGCCTCAATGTCAGGCCCTGACCTTAGAGAACTTTTTATGTCTATATTTTGGTTTGGTCAGGGTGTGATTTGGGTGGGAATTCTATGTTTATTTTCTATGTTTTGTATTTCTTTGTGTTTGGCCGGGTGTGGTTCTCAATCAGAAGCAGCTGTCCATCGTTGTCTCTGATTGAGAATCATACTTAGGCAGCTTTTTCCCACCTGTGTTTTGTGGGTAGTTGTTTTCTGTTTTGTGTCTGCACCAGACAGAACTGTTTAGTTTTGGTCCATTTTGTTATTTTGTCTCAGTGTTCAGTTTAAATAAATCATCATGAACACGTACCACGCTGCGCTTTGGTTCACTCCTTCTTCATGCACCGACGAGCGTTACCATCAAAACATGGTTACAACTATCATTTTGATATCATAGATGATCAGTCCTTGCATCTATATCCCTGTCTATGAATTTGAGAGTAGTTACTTTTCTCCAGCACCATCCATCAACTTTTTATAGAAAGAGTGGTGGGGAGATGTACTGCAGGCTAACCAAGATATACTGCAGGCTAACCAAGATGTACTGCAGGCCAATCAAGATGTACTGCAGGCCAACGTACTGCAGGCTACTGCAGGCTAACAAGATGCAGGCCAACCAAGACGTACTGCAGGCCAACCAAGACGTACTGCAGGCTAACAAGACCAAGATGTAGGCCAACCAAGACGTACTGCAGGCCAACCAAGATGTACTGCAGGCCAACCAAGATGTACTGCAGGCCAACCAAGGCGTACTGCAGGCTAACCAAGATGTACTGATGTACTGCAGGCCAACCAAGATGTACAGGCTAACCAAGATGTACTGCAGGCCAACCAAGATGTACTGCAGGCCAACCAAGACGTACTGCAGGCTAACCAAGACGTAATGCAGGCCAACCAAGATGTACTGCAGGCCCAACTGCAGGCTAACCAAGATGTAATGCAGGCCAAATCCAAGATGCGTGCTGCAGGCCAACCAAGATGTACTGCAGGCTAACCAAGATGTACTACAGGCCAACCAAGATGTACTGCAGGCCAACCAAGATGTACTAGGCCAGGCCAGGCTACCAAGATGTACTGCAGGCTAACCAAGATGTACTGCAGATGCTGCAGGCTAACCAAGATGTACGATGTACTGCAGTACTGCAGGCTAACCAAGATGTACGGCCAACCAAGATGTACTGCAGGCTAACCAAGATGTACTGCAGGCTAACCAAGATGTACTGCAGGCCAACCAATACGTACTGCAGGCTAACCAATACGTACTGCAGGCTAACCAATACGTACTGCAGGCTAACCAAGATGTACTGCATAAAAACATAATCCTATCGTTAACAGAAATAAAAGGTACAAGAAGGAAGTATACTCACCACGCCCTACTGGCTCAGACATTCGCATCTTGTCCTGCTGCTGCCTTCCCATTGGTTGTGAGCAACCCAGCGACCGGTAGTCCTCAGCTTTGATTGGTGCAGTCTGGTGGGCTGCATCTCCTGCACTCTCCTATTGGGTGGAAGTGATGGAGTTTTCAATTCAATTAGTCATATAAGTATCTTTTTAATTTTTAACAAGACAAATGTTTTTTTTTTTTTTAGGGGAGTTTCAATTATGAAGCGAGTGATTGGCTAATGAGAACAAGGGAATACCAAACGAGGTTCACGGAGAAGGGACACCCTTAGAGTTTAATTTAACTCAGGCCAAAGAACCGGCTACTAATTGCACTTAAACAATTAGTTAATTCAAGTAATTAAAGTCGTAGAGGTAAAAACAAAACATTTCTCATCCAATTATATGCATTATTTCCTAAGAGAGCTTTTGATTCAACTTTTAGAATTGTGTCTTACTAACATTCAAGACGTCCAAACTGACTTTCTCGAAATGGCGGCTCCTCAGCTCCTGCATTCGGAAGTGGTTTTCCTGGTATTTCTCCTCAGCAAGTCTCCTGTAGTGTTACATTATATTATAAATTGGCTGGTTTAAGCCCTGAATGCTGATTGACTGACAGCTGTGGTATATCAGATTGTATACCACGTGTATGACAAAACATTTATTTTTTACGTTTGTAACCAGTTTATAATAGCAATAAGGTACCTCGGGGGTTTGTGGTATATGGGCATATGGGTATATCATGGTTAAGGGCTGTATCCAGGCACTCCGCGTTGCGTCCCGCTTAAGAACAGCCCTTAGTCGTGGTATATTGGCCATATATACCACACACCCTTTGCCTTATATCTTAATATACAGGTAACTGCCAAAATAATGGAAACACTTTAGATCATGAGGGATACAAAGTATAATGAAAGCAGGTGCTGCCAAACAGGTGTGGTTCCTGAGTTAAACACCCTTAGGGTCATGTATAAAAAGTATTTAGTCTACCATGGCTATTCCCCCATAGAATGACAATGACCCCATCCATAGGACACAAGTGGTCACTAAATGATTTGATGAGTATGAAAACGATGTAAACCATATGCCATGGCCGTCTCAGTCACCAGATCTCAACCCGGCAGGGTAGCCTAGTGGTTAGAGCATTGGACCGAAAGGTTGCAAGTTCAAATCCCCGAGCTGACAAGGTACAAAATCTGTCGTTCTGCCCCTGAACAGGCAGTTAACCCACTGTTCCTAGGCCATCATTGAAAATAAGAATTTGTTCTTAACTGACTTGCCTAGTAAAATAAAGGTTAAATAAATAAAAAATAAACAAAAAAACAATTAAACACTTATGGGAGATTCTGGAGCGGAGCCTGAGACAGCGTTTTCCATCAACAAAACACCAAATGATGGAATTTCTGGTGGAAGAATGATGTCGCATCCCTCCAAGAGTTCCAGACACTTAGAATCTATACCAAGGTGCATTGAAGCGGTTCTGGCTCGTGGTGCCCAGTGACCTATTAAGACACTATGTTGGGGTTTCCTTTATCTTGGCAGTTACCTGTAGATGAATGATGCAACACAGTATAAAAGTGAGATGGCAGTGTGTTATGTTGATCATTAAGACTAGGAGGTCATAGTCTTAGGGTGGTTAGAGTGTTGGCCTAGTAACCGAAAGGTTGCAAGTTCAAATCCCGAGCTGACAAGGTACAAATCTGTCGTTCTGCCCCTGAACAGGCAGTTAACCCAGTGTTCTTAGGCCGTCATTGAAAATAAGAATTTGTTCTTAACTGACTTGCCAAGTTAAATAAAGGTTAAAAAAATGTGTTTTTAAATAACACTGTAGTTATCAACCAGAAACAACAGTGTGGGGGAGAGAGGAGGAAGGATATAGATAGAGAAAATGAAAGAAACACAGGCAGAGAGACCCACAGAGAGACACAGAACGAGATAGAGAAGAGGAGGAGAGAGAGAAGGTCATGGCTTGTATAATATCAGCGTCCTGCTAAAAGTTGAAACTCCATAGAGCACATCAATAGCCCTGTTGCCTGGCCTGTTGTCCTTCCCATCCACCACCCCTCTGTCCCTCTCAGTATCGTTCCCTGTAGACACGTCTCCAACACAGTTCAGCCCAAGGAAACTAGGGCAGGGGAGAATGCATTTACACAAAACTCTCTTCATCTTTAAAGGGAACCCAGCCATGCATCAGCCCCAGAAGAATCCCAACGGGACCTCACAGGCTCTATACTGGTCATGGACCGAATGACTGTGGTGTGCGCATGCGTGTGTGTGTGTGTGTGTGTGTGTGTGTGTGTGTGTGTGTGTGTGTGTGTGTGTGTGTGTGTGTGTGTGTGTGTGTGTGTGTGTGTGTGTGTGTGTGTGTGCGTGCGTACATGTGCGTGCGTAGGGCTGGAGGGTATGTAAGGGTGTCCTACCTAAGCCTCCTGGCCTTGTCGTCAGCAGCCTGCAGCTTCCTCAGCCTCATTCTCTCCCTGGGGGTCATTCTGTCTAGCTCTGACTTCTCCCTCAGTGTCTGAAGGTGCACCTTTCGCTGCCTGTTCAAAGGTGAGGCAAAGGTCAAAGGGCAACGGTCAGAGGTTGGGAGGGCTGGAGCGTTGGCCCTGAGTAAGATAGGTCAGAGGTCCGATACTCCTACACACAATTACCTCTGCACTGTTGAAAACAATTGCTGCCTTAATCGGATTTAGAATTTACCATGGCAAAAAGAGATACTGTGCACTGTAAACACCTCAGGGTGGTGGATTTGATTGAATTCTAGCGTTTACCTTTTGTAGGTCACTTCCTATGTGGATGTAAATACTTCTTTCAACATGTAAGGTATGTAACAAGGTCATTTAGAGTGAGATAGGCAGTAATCAGACATAAACAATATACATATGAAAGAGAGGATCTAATCAAGAGGAATACTAATTGGAGGCCCTGATTCAGATATGTCTCCCACTGTCCTCTAACCATAACTTAAACCCTTACCTTCAGCCTAAACCTAACCGAAAGCCTAACCCTCAACCTAGCTTCATGTGCACATCCCAGTTCAACCCTAGCCTCATATTACCTGGACTAACCTGTACCCCTACACATTGACTCGGTACCGGTACCCCCTGTATATAGTCTCCACATTGACTCGGTACCGGTACCCCCTGTATATAGCCTCCACATTGACTCGGTACCCAACCTACCCCCTGTATATAGTCTCCACATTGACTCGGTACCGGTACCCCCTGTATATAGTCTCGTTATTGTTATTGTATTGTGTTACTTTGTTCTTCTTATTTTTTTATTTTAAGCAACACAAAAAAATACATTGTTGCTTGTAAGTAAGCATTTGATTTGATTTGAACCCTAACCCCGGCTTCATGTCCCCATACCAGCTCAACCCCTAACCCGGGGCTGTCGAGTGGCGCAACGGTCTAAGGCACTGCATCTCAGTGCTAGAGGCCATCACTACAGACCCTGGTTTGATTCCAACCCCTAACCTGTATCACAACCTGCTCCATGATTGGGAGTCCCATAAGGCGGAGCACAATTGGACCAGCGTAGTCCGGGTGAGGGTTTGGCCAACCCTAAACCTAGCTAGGCCGTCATTGTAAATAAGAATTTGTTCTTGCCTAGTTAAATAAAGGTTAAATAAAAAATTAAAAAATAACCCTAAACCTAGCTTCATGTCCACATCCCAGTTCAACCCTAACCTTAGACCCAACCCTAAACCTAGCTTCATGTCCACATCCCAGTTCAACCCTAACCTTAGACCCAACCCTAAACCTAGCTTCATGTCCGCATACCAGCTCAACCCTAACCTTATTCCCAACCCTAAACCTAGCTCCATGTCCACATCCCAGTTCAACCATAACCTTAGACCCAACCCTAAACCTAGCTCCATGTCCACATCCCAGTTCAACCATAACCTTAGACCCAACCCTAAACCTAGCTCCATGTCCACATCCCAGTTCAACCATAACCTTAGACCCAACCCTAAACCTAGCTCCATGTCCACATCCCAGTTCAACCATAACCTTAGACCCAACCCTAAACCTAGCTCCATGTCCACATCCCAGTTCAACCATAACCTTAGACCCAACCCTAAACCTAGCTCCATGTCCACATCCCAGTTCAACCCTAACCTTAGACCCAACCCTAAACCTAGCTCCATGTCCACATCCCAGTTCAACCCTAACCTTAGACCCAACCCTAAACCTAGCTCCATGTCCACATCCCAGTTCAACCCTAACCTTAGACCCAACCCTAAACCTAGCTCCATGTCCACATCCCGGTTCAACCCTAACCTTAGACCCAACCCTAAACCTAGCTCCATGTCCACATCCCAGTTCAACCATAACCTTAGACCCAACCCTAAACCTAGCTCCATGTCCACATCCCAGTTCAACCCTAACCTTAGACCCAACCCTAAACCTAGCTCCATGTCCACATCCCAGTTCAACCACAACCTTAGACCCAACCCTAAACCTAGCTCCATGTCCACATCCCAGTTCAACCATAACCTTAGACCCAACCCTAAACCTAGCTCCATGTCCACATCCCAGTTCAACCATAACCTTAGACCCAACCCTAAACCTAGCTCCATGTCCACATCCCAGTTCAACCATAACCTTAGACCCAACCCTAAACCTAGCTCCATGTCCACATCCCAGTTCAACCACAACCTTAGACCCAACCCTAAACCTAGCTTCATGTCTACATCCCAGTTCAACCCTAACCTTAGACCCAACCCTAAACCTAGCTTCATGTCCACATCCAGGTTCAACCCTAACCTTAGACCCAAAACCTAGCTCCATGTCCACATCCCAGTTCAACCCTAACCTTAGACCCAGCCCTAAACCTAGCTCCATGTCCACATCCCATTTCAACCCTAACCTTAGACCCAACCCTAAACCTAGCTCCATGTCCACATCCCAGTTCAACCCTAACCTTAGACCCAACCCTAAACCTAGCTCCATGTCCACATCCTGGTTCAACCCTAACCTTAGACCCAACCCTAAACCTAGCTCCATGTCCACATCCCAGTTCAACCATAACCTTAGACCCAACCCTAAACCTAGCTCCATGTCCACATCCAGGTTCAACCATAACCTTAGACCCAACCCTAAACCTAGCTCCATGTCCACATCCCAGTTCAACCCTAACCTTAGACCCAACCCTAAACCTAGCTTCATGTCCACATCCCAGTTCAACCCTAACCTTAGACCCAACCCTAAACCTAGCTTCATGTCCACATCCCAGTTCAACCATAACCCTGGCTTCAACCACAACTCTAACTATGGTGTGTAGAATTCCATTGGACAAGTCATCAGGGTAAGTATGTAAAAAGTGGAATAACATGATCATGTCACTGACCAGTTAATAAGCATAACATCAGATCAGAGAATCATATCATCCACGATCCCAAGTTAATCACCATTTCTCACAACCATATCACATTGTCCACATGCTACTAAGGCACCTTGGCAAGTCATTACAGATGCAGTCTGTCAGGCAACAAATGGCATGATCGTGTCAATCCTAAAGAGATGGGTGTGGCTATTGCTAAGACCTAGACCTAATCTGGTCTTTCTCTGCAGCATGTTACACATCTGGCTACTCAAACATATAGGAGAGTGTGTGGCCAGCTAAGCTAATGATGACCGGCACCTTCCTGATTGGTGCCAGTTTGAATCAGTGACGGTCTGGTTTGTTTAAGAGACAGCTGCTACTAACTGTGATTTCCATGTCTGAGTGAGTGAGAAAATGTGAGTGTGAGGAAGTGAGAGAGAGAGAGAGAGAGAGAGAGAAGAGAGAGAGAGAGAAGAGAGAGAAAGGGAGGAGAGGGACAGAGTATGGCAATATTAGTGTGTGTTTGTGTCAGACAGAGAGCCAGTGAGAGAAAAGGGGGTTATGGAGAGGGACAGAGTATGGCAATATTAGTGTGTGTTTGTGTCAATGCTTAAAAATCCTCTGTCCTGATGCAGCCACATTGCGCTAAACTGAGGAGCCAGTGTTCATTCTTCATGTCTGAGGATGATAGTGGTGTGTAACTGCAGCCACGTAGCTCTAAACTGAGGAGCCAGTGTTCATTCTTCATGTCTGAGGATGATAGTGGTGTGTAACTGCAGCCACGTAGCTCTAAACTGAGGAGCCAGTGTTCATTCTTCATGTCTGAGGATGATAGTGGTGTGTAACTGCAGCCACGTAGCTCTAAACTGAGGAGCCAGTGTTCATTCTTCATGTCTGAGGATGATAGTGGTGTGTAACTGCAGCCACATAGCTCTAAACTGAGGAGCCAGTGTTCATTCTTCATGTCTGAGGATGATAGTGGTGTGTAACTGCAGCCACGTAGCTCTAAACTGAGGAGCCAGTGTTCATTCTTCATGTCTGAGGATGATAGTGGTGTGTAACTGCAGCCACATAGCTCTAAACTGAGGAGCCAGTGTTCATTCTTCATGTCTGAGGATGATAGTGGTTTTAGCCACGTTCTGAGGAGCCAGTGTTCATTCTTCATGTCTGAGGATGATAGTGGTTTAACTTCCTTCTTAATAAGCCAAACTACATTCAACCATGTCTGAGTATATAGAGCATGTCCTTAGCCACGTCAATATCTGTGGAGCCAGTGTCTTTCTCCATGTCTGATGTCTTGTCTCTCAGTGTCAGACTACAGAACTTGTGTTTTAAGATCTGTAGAGAGTGAGTGAGACAGAGAAAAAAAGGGAGGGGGAAAGAGAGCGAGAGTAAAAGAGAGAGAAAAGAAAGAGTGAGATTGAGGTTAACATTATCAATATTATTGCTTTATTACAAACAGACTAGTATATCCCTGTCTTACTTCACCATCGTTGATCTGTCTCTCTCTCTCTCTCTCTCTCTCTCTCTCTCTCTCTCTCTCTCTCTCTCTCTCTCTTCTCTCTCTGTGAGAGGAGTCTCTCTCTAAAAGAGGAAAAGTGGTGCTCTCTCTCTCTCTGTCTCTCTCTTCTCTCAGACTGAAATCTCTCAACAAGAGAAGAGGTCTCATGGAGGATAAACCTTTCCCTCTTTCTCTTTAGAAACTCTGTGCTTTCGGCATAATAGAGGGTGGTGCCCTATCTCTATGGGGACATGGATTCTCTCACTGAAATCTGTCAACAAGAGAAGAAGGACATGGAGGATAAACCACTGGGGGAGAGGGAGAGGGGAGGAGAGGGGAGAGAGGAGGGGGGACATGGAGGGTAAACCACTGGGGGAGAGGGAGAGGGAGGAGAGGAGAGGGGGACATGGAGGGTAAACAACTGGGGGAGAGGGAGAGGGAGGAGAGGGGGACATGGAGGGTAAACCACTGGGGGAGAGGGAGAGGAAGGAGGAGAGAGAGGGGGGACATGGAGGGTAAACCACTGGGGGAGAGGGAGAGGGAGGAGAGAGGGGAGGGGGACATGGAGGGTAAACAACTGGGGGGAGAGGGAGAGGGAGGAGAGGAGGAGGGGGACATGGAGGGTAAACCACTGGGGGAGAGGGAGAGGGAGGAGAGAGGAGGGGGACATGGAGGGTAAACCACTGGGGGAGAGGGAGAGGGAGGAGAGAGGAGAGGGGGACATGGAGGGTAAACAACTGGGGGAGAGGGAGGAGGAGAGGAGAGGGGGGACATGGAGGGTAAACAACTGGGGGAGAGGGAGAGGAGAGGAGAGAGGAGAGGGGGACATGGAGGGTAAACCACTGGGGGAGAGGGAGAGGGAGAGGAGGGGGGAGGAGAGAGGACAGGGGGACATGGAGGGTAAACAACTGGGGAGAGAGGAAGAGGCAGAGGAGAGGGGGGACATGAAGGGTAAACCACTGAGAGGGAGGAGAGAGGAGAGGGGGACATGGAGGGTAAACAACTGGGGGAGGGGGAGAGGAAGGAGCAGAGGAGAGGGGGACATGGAGGGTAAACAACTGGGGGAGAGGGAAGGAAGAGAGAGGAGAGGGGGACATGAAGGGTAAACCACTGGGGGAGGAGGAAGGAGAGAGGAGAGGGGGACATGGAGGGTAAACAACTGGGGGGAGAGGGAGAGGAAGGAGAGAGGAGAGGGGGACATGGAGGGTAAACCACTGGGGGAGAGGAAGGAGAGAGGAGAGGGGGACATGGAGGGTAAACCACTGGGGGAGAGGGAGAGAAAGGAGAGAAGAGGAGAGGGGGACATGGAGGGTAAACCACTGGGGGAGAGGGAGAGGAAGAGGGAGGAGAGAGGGAGGGAGGGAGAATATTCACAGGACAATAGAAGAAACTTGTCACGGAAAAATAACACCAGTCACGCCACACCCTGAATAGAAATAGAGGGAGAGATGGATGAGGAGGAGGAGGGAGAGGAGGGGGGAGGAGAGATGGAGGAGCGAGAGGAGGAGGGAGGAGAGATGGAGTAGGGGGGAGAGATGGAGGAGGAGAGATAGAGGAGGAGCAGAGATGGAGGAGGAGAGATGGAGGGAGAAATGGAGGAAGTGGAGGGAGAGATGGTGGAGGAGAGATGGAGGAGAGATGGGGGAAGTGGAGGGAGAGATGGGGGAGATATGGAGGAGGAGAGACGGAGGAGGCGGAGGGCGAGATGGAGGAGAGAGAGATGGAGGAGGAGGAAGAGGAGGAGAGAGGAGAGATGGAGGAAGAGAGATGGAGAAGGGGGAGAGAGATGAGGAGAAATGGAGGAGGGAGAGATGGGGGAGGAGGAGGAGGAGGAGGAGAGATGGAGAGAGAGATGGAGGAGGAGGGGGGGAGAGATGGAGAGGGAGAGATGGAGGAGATATGGAGGAGATATGGAGGAGGGAGAGATGGAGGAACTGAAGGGAGAGATGGAGGAGGGAGAGATGGAGGAGGAGGAGGAGGAGGAAGAGGAGGAGGAGGAAGAGGAGGAGAGACGAGAGATGGAGGAAGAGAGATGGAGAAGGGGGAGAGATGAGGAGAAATGGAGGAGGGAGAGATGGATGGAGGAGGAGGAGGAGGAGGAGGAGGAGGAGGAGGAGGAGGAAGAGGAGGAGGAGGAGGAGGAGGAGAGATGGAGGAAGGGGGAGAGATGGATGGAGGATGGAGGAGATATGGAGGAGATATGGAGTAGGGAGAGATGGAGGAGATATGGAGGAGGGAGAGATGGAGGAACTGGAGGGAGAGATTGAGGAGGGAGAGATGGAGGAGGAGGAGGAGGAGGAAGAGGAGGAGGAGGAAGAGGAGGAGAGATGGAGAAGGGGAGAGATGAGGAGAAATGGAGGAGGGAGAGATGGGGGAGGGGAGGAGGAGGAGGAGAGGGAGGAGAGATGGAGGAGGAGGAGGAGAGATGGAGGAGAGGAGAGATGGAGGAGAGATGGAGGAGATATGGAGGAGGGAGAGATGGAGGAACTGAAGGGAGAGATGGAGGAGGGAGAGATGGAGGAGGAGGAGGAGGAGGAGGAGGAGGAGGAGGAGGAGAGGAGAGAGAGAGAGGAGGAGAGAGATGGAGAAGGGGAGAGAGAGATGAGGGAGAAGAGATGGAGGAGGAGAGATGGAGGAGGAGGAGGAGGAGGAGGAGGAGGAGGAGATATGGAGGAGGGAGAGAGGAGGAGATGAGAGGAAGAGGAGATGGAGGAGGAGGAGGAGAGATGGAGAAGGAGAGATGGAGGAGATATGGAGGAGATATGGAGGAGGGAGAGATGGAGGAGATATGGAGGAGGGAGAGATGGAGGAACTGGAGGGAGAGATTGAGGAGGGAGAGATGGAGGAACTGGAGGGAGAGATGGAGGAGGGAGAGATGGAGGAACTGGAGGGAGAGATGGAGGAGGGAGAGATGGAGGAACTGGAGGGAGAGATGGAGGAGGGAGAGATGGAGGAGGGAGAGATGGAGGAGGGAGAGATGGAGGAACTGGAGGGAGAGATGGAGGAGGGAGAGATGGAGGAGCTGGAGGCAGAGATGGAGATAATGTGGAGGTGGAGGAGGAGGAGTAGGAGATAAAACAAGAGACATCAAAGAACCATTGTGTTTTATGTCAACACAGAACAGCCAGGCAACACCAATTACCATGTTCACTGAGAAGGAGACACAACAGTGTCAGACTAGCATACAGACATAAAAGGGGACAGCCACATCATATACTTATACATATACTTTACATGTACACTCAGCCATAGGTGTTAGAGAGAAATGCAATGCATAGAATTCAGTGCTGACAGAAAGAAAGCTGAACAGAATACATCATGTACAGTCAGGTTAGCATACTGCACAAGGCAGAAACTAAACACAGACCACCAGATGTGTATCCATGTAATGTGTACATTTACATACGGTGCCTTCGAAAAATATTCAGACCCCTTGACTTTTTCCACATTTTGTGACATTACAGCCTGATTCTAAAATGGATGAAAAAAAACAACTTCAGCAATCAATACTCCATAATGAAAAAAACGAAAAAAGAAATGCCTTATTTACATAAGTATTCAGACCATTTGCTATGAGACTCTAAATTGAGCTCAGGTGCATCCTGTTTCCATTGCTCATCCTTGACATGTTTCTATAACTTGATTGGAGTCCGCATTGGTGAAATTCAATTGATCGGACATGTTTTGGAAAGGCATAAACCTGTCTATATAAGGTTCCACATTTGACAGTGCATGTCAGAGCAAAAACCAAGCCATGAGGTCGAAGGAATTGTCAGTAGAGATCCAAGTTAGGATTGTGTCGAGGCACAGATCTGAGGAAGAGTACCAAAAAATCTCTGCAGCATTGAAGGTCCCCAAGAACAATCCGGGAAGAAGGGCCTTGGTCAGGGAGGTGACCAAGAACCCAATGGTCACTCTGACAGAGCTCTAGAGTTCCTCTGTGGAGATGGGAGAACCTTCCAGAAGGACAACCATTTCTGAAGCACTCCACCAATCAGGCCTTTATGGTAGACTGGCCAAACGAAAGCCACAACTCAGTAAAAGGCACATGACAGCCGCTTGGAGTTTGACAAAAGGCACCTAAAGACTCTTAGACCATGAGAAACAACATTCTCTGGTCTGATGAAACCAACTCTTTGACCTGAACACCAAGTAGCACATCTGGAGGAAACCTGGCACCATCCCTACGGTGAAGTATGATGGTGGCAGCATCATGCAGTGGGGATGTTTTTCAGCGGCAAGGACTGGGAGACTTGTCAAGATCGAGGCAGAGATGAAATTAGTCAAATACAGAGAGATCCTTGATGAAAACCTGTTCCGGAGCGCTCCCAACAGGACAACAGTTCACCTCCCAACAGGACAATGACCCTAAGCACACAGCCAAGACAATGCAGGAGTGGCTTCGGGACAAGTCTCTGAATGTCCTTGAGTGGCCCAGCCAGAGCTCAGACTTGAACTCAATCAAACATCTCTGGAGAAACCTGAAAATAGCTGTGCAGCAACACTCCCCATCCAACCTTACAGAGCTTGAGATGATCTGCAGAGAAGAATAAGAGAAACTCCCCAAATACAGGTGTGCCAAGCTTGTAGTGTCATACCCAAGAAGACACGAGGCTGTAATCACTGCCAAAGGTGCTTCAACGAAGTACTGAGTAAAGGGTCTGAATACTTATGTAAAAAATATATTTTTATTTTTTATAAATGAGCAAAAACGTCTAAAAACATATTTTTGCTTTTTCATTATGGGGTATTGTGTGTAGATTGATGAGGGGGAAAAGAATAATAAGAGAATAAGGCTGTAATGTAACAAAATGTGGAAAAAGTCAAGGAGTCTGAATACTTTCCGAAGGCACTGTACATGCTTCAGATACAGTACATTATTTGACATCTCACATGAGCTTAGCTGGCTTTACATTTCATTGACTGTGTGTGTGTGTGTGTGTGTGTGTGTGTGTGTGTGTGTGTGTGTGTGTGTGTGTGTGTGTGTGTGTGTGTGTGTGTGTGTGTGTGTGTGTGTGTGTGTGTGTGTGTGTGTGTGTGTGTGTGTGTGTATTGTCAATAAGAATGTGGACGACAGATGAAATGCTGACTTTCTAACCTGTCATGGTAGAAAAGGTTATGAACACAGAAAATGTGCTGTGGAGAAAAGTGAACTATGACAGGAAGTCAATTTAACATTGAGTAAATCCAACCAGCCAGTAGGTTTGATTAGTCTGTGATTCTGGTACCATAGCTCCGCCCATTTGACCTTTGGAGCCACCCCAATGAATCAACCAATCAATCAGCCTTAGGAAGTATTTATATTGCTGTGATATGTGTTATGTTTCCAGGATAGGTCTAACCTGCATACTGTCCTCAATGAATTTTGTCTTCAGAGCTTCTGCAGCAGAGAGCCTGGATGACGGGGTTTTCTCCAGCATCCTAAAAGAGAGGCAGCACATGGTTCTGGATAAGTTAAGGGTTCGGGTTTGAAGGCAGGTAAGACACTCTTTATCCTGTATTATCATTTTTTGTACACGTTGAAGCACAATGTGAGAGGATTGAACTCTGACCTATGTGTTACTGAGTTGACCCTTACATTCTCCAGCTAATGCCTTCTCACCTTTGCATGAGTGTGTTGAGCTCCAGAGAGTATCTGTCTGTCAGTCTGGGGTTTCTCCCTCCACTATCTTCATCACAACTGACAAGAAGTTGTGTCCTTCAAAGGCGTGTGACAGGCAACACATCTCATACAGGATACAGCCTATGGCCCTGAAACACACACACACACACACACACACACACACACACACACAGCCAACACATCTCATACAGGATACAGCCTATGGCCCTCTCAACACACACACACACACACACACACACACACACACACACACACACACACACACACACACACACACACACACACACACACACGCACAGTTCACAATGGTAGTGATATCATCAACACCTCTGGGTACACCTATATTGGTTAAGGATATAACTGCACCAGGATCCACTGGTCCTGGCCTGAAGTCCAGTCGTATGGAACAGTCGGTGCCAGTTGAGGTAACCTTTGAGGTCCCCATCCATCTGAGCAGTGATAAGGTCACCTACTGTATCAAAACGGTCCTTCCATTCCATGTTCATTACCTGCACTTGGAAGGGGTGTGCGACCTGACACTCTGATCTACTGTGTAATTGAATCGATAAATCAATGTCGTCTCATATTTCCAATATGACTAATACCCCACATGGACTCTAAACAGACCAGTAAGAAGTGAGAACATTAACACATCTGATAATGGATCTGTACACATCTTATATCGAGGTGTAATAAAGCTCCCTTCTCCTGCAGGTTGTTTGGCATCAAAGGAAAGTGGCCATGAATAAACAGATTAGATGGGAGAAGAATAAATGCCCGCCAGACATATGTGAATGAATATACTAGCTCCCGTTATTACTCTTGGTGGAATAGAGAGATAACCAAACGATGACAGGAAGCAGATGGAAGTTAGAGAGTTAAAGGTATTATTTGTCAATCATCCACCTCTTTGTCTTTAATATCACACTCTCCTAATCTCTTGTTTTATTGCATCCTGCCACACAGTACACCAGAACAACAATGCAAGTAATACAAATGGACAGAGTGATTCTACAATGACTATGAATGTATTCAGATACCATAATGGAGGAGAAACAAACAATATCATCTACATTTCCCTGGAAGCCTCCATCTTATTTTCCATATCAAATGTTCCATTGTTTTTATATCAAGTAATAATTGTATTATTTGATGTAAAATAAGAAGAAGGGATTGGGAAGAGGAGTGGACATCCATGTATTACAGGGATTTCAAACATCTACCACCAGGCAATGTCTCATTGTGACCTAACAGAGTTATGACTCTACTTGTTGCTCTAATCCTCATACTCTTTCTAACCCTTAAAGTCCATCTCCCACTTCCTGTCTTTACTTGTTACCTACAGTGAGCCCTCTCCTCCTTGTGAGATCAGCTAAACGGGCCGTGCGTGGTACAGTAGAGCGGTCGAGGCGTGAGGTGACCACTTCCTCTCTCATTAGTGTGGTCTATGGGAAGAGACGCTGAGCCTAGCGGAGTGAGGAGGAGTGGGAGGCAACAGACTACCCAGAGGGCTGTGTATCAGTGTCTGAGATCACCACCTTCTCAATTGGCTTATTGGTCTCTTCCTCTCTGTTGGATAAAATAAGCCAATTTTCCACTCCCACTCTGGGATTAGTGGTAATTTCCTCTTGAAAACAGATGAATAGAGAAAGAAGGGGGGAGGCCAGGGGTGGAAGGAAGCTGCTGGCAGCTGGGAGGGACAGTGCAGAGTTGACAGACCTTTTGTCTCCATTCAGTACTATGTTCTACCGGCTCTACACATATTCTTCTTCATGAATAACTTCTCATAAAGACGATTATTTGAAACCATGGAGCACTGGTGCTGAGGGAAGTCATGTACAGTTACTACTGTTGCATTCTTTTCAAACAACTTTGAGTTCAGTAGATGCTTGCACTTCAGACTGCAGTAAAATATGAGGGATCTGTAGTCGCTCTTGGCATTAAAGGTGTTCTTTATGCTCTCCTGCCGATCAAACCAACGGCCGTATCGACTCCATTCGTCATTATACATGAATCCATTTCTACCCCTCTTCTACACTTCATTACTCATCACATATTCCAGTCCATATCCAAAGTGCCTCTTAGCCATGCTCCTTTTGGACTGCTTTGAAGGAAATGCCAGCCAAATCTCACAATGAGTGTCTGCCTTGATACGTGACAGCATTACACAGCATTCTGAACTCCGCACTGTAGCCTTAGCAGAAAGCAGAGACGGAAGAGGAAACTGGATGTCAACAACTCTCTTGAGGTTCGGAGGGGAATGAGAATCAAAAAAGAACTCATCTTCAAAACACAGAGCTCTAAACAGGTGTTTGTTTAATTAAAAGTTTTAAACATGACAAACATTCACATAATAGAACATGTGGTGGCTGCCACAACACAAAACACGCGTTACAAGTGTTAAGAAAGTCACTACACACATAAACACACAGTGCAGCATCAAGATAAATGTCAATGTCCACTCACCGTTCAACCTATCTAACCTTACCTTTCTTTACATTTGAACTTTAACCTAACTTTGACCTTTCTGTCTTTGAGCCTCAGTGTGCTGCTCCACCTTCCTACCAGATATCAGACTTGGAGTCGTAACCGTGGTGGTTCAGGACTTCAGGGCTCATGTAGTAAGGCGTGCCCGTGAAGGTGGTGGCCAGGTCACATGACCCCATCAGCAGACAGGACACCCCAAAATCACCTGAACGGAGGAAGAGCAACACTTATAATAATAATATATTATATTTGTAGAGTGCAATTTGCATAAGGTAGGAAACAAAACAAAGAACAATAAACAGCAACAATACATTGCCTAATAATACTAAATCTATACTTTGATTATTTCCAAACTGGAACCTGTTCCTATTTCCTGTGCCCTCATTGATCCCATCTGAAAGGACCAGGGGGGTGATGGGTGTGAGCACTATGCAGAAGGACAATAAAAAGGCTGAAAGAAGTGTCTGCCATATTGCTTTCACCTATCCAGTCCTCTTTCGAGTGACAAGGATGAGTCATCATAGGAAGAGGAAAGAAAGACAGTTTTCTGTTTGGAATTGAACCATCAGCACATTAAAGTGCCTGCCCTGATTATGTTCTTGTCAAGTGTCAATGTGCAGCAGGTAGGAAGGAGTCAGGTGCAGGACACAGAACTGAGTAAATAACATACTTTACTCGAATAAACAACAAAATAAATTCCACGCAGGAAAATCCTCCAGCTCACAGAAAATAGCGAACACTTCACAACGAACAAACACACACAAAACCATGTGGGAACCAGAGGGTTAAATAGGGAATAAATAATATTGTAATGGAAACCAGGTGTGTACAATAAAGACAAAACAAATGGACAATGAAACATAGATCGGTAGTGGCTAGAAAACCGGTGACGTCGACCACCGAACACCGCCGGAACAAGGAGAGGCACCAACTTCGGCAGAAGTTAAGACAGTACCCCCCGCAACCTTGATGCACAGCTCCAGCAGCACGCCAACACATGTCCTCCTCCAGCAAACAACTGGCAGTGATTTACACAGTGGGCTACAGACAGTGTGCTGTGTATAAACTGTGTGCTGTTTATAAACTGTGGGCTGTGTATAAACTGTGTGCTGTGTACAAACCGTGTGCTGTGTATAAACTGTGTGCTGTGTATAAACTGTGTGCTGTGTACAAACTGTATGCTGTGTATAAACTGTGTGCTGTGTATAAACTGTGTGCTGTGTATAAACTGTGTGCTGTGTATAAACTGTGTGCTGTGTACAAACTGTGTGCTGTGTATAAACTGTGTGCTGTGTATAAACTGTGTGCTGTGTATAAACTGTGTGCTGTGTACAAACCGTGTGCTGTGTATAAACTGTGTGCTGTGTATAAACTGTGTGCTGTGTATAAACTGTGTGCTGTGTATAAACTGTGTGCTGTGTATAAACTGTGTGCTGTGTATAAACTGTGTGCTGTGTATAAACTGTGTGCTGTGTACACACTGTATGCTGTGTATAAACTGTGTGCTGTGTATAAACTGTGTGCTGTGTATAAACTGTGTGCTGTGTATAAACTGTGTGCTGTGTATAAACTGTGTGCTGTGTATAAACTGTGTGCTGTGTATAAACTGTGTGCTGTGTATAAACTGTGTGCTGTGTATAAACTGTGTGCTGTATAAACTGTGTGCTGTTTATAAACTGTGTGCTGTGTATAAACTGTGTGCTGTGTATAAACTGTGTGCTGTGTATAAACTGTGTATAAACTGTGTGCTGTTTATAAACTGTGCTGTGTATAAACTGTGTGCTGTGTATAAACTGTGTGCTGTGTACACACTATGTGCTGTGTAAAACTGTGTGCTGTGTATAAACTGTGTGCTGTGTATAAACTGTGTGCTGTGTATAAACTGTGTGCTGTGTGTAAACGGTGTGCTGTGTATAAACTGTGTGCTGTGTATAAACTGTGTGCTGTGTACACACTGTATGCTGTGTATAAACTGTGTGCTGTGTATAAACTGTGTGCTGTGTATAAACTGTGTGCTGTGTATAAACTGTGTGCTGTGTATAAACTGTGTGCTGTGTATAAACTGTGTGCTGTGTATAAACTGTGTGCTGTGTATAAACTGTGTGCTGTTTATAAACTGTGCTGTGTATAAACTGTGTGCTGTGTATAAACTGTGTGCTGTGTACACACTATGTGCTGTGTATAAACTGTGTGCTGTGTATAAACTGTGTGCTGTGTATAAACTGTGTGCTGTGTATAAACTGTGTGCTGTGTGTAAACGGTGTGCTGTGTATAAACTGTGTGCTGTGTATTAACTGGGTGTACTTTCAACAGTTTTGTATTCCTGTAAGGGGTGCGTAATCGGTGCGTAATCGGTGGCAGGGAAGTCAGACGCAGGAGAGCAGAACTTAGTAATAACCGGAGCAGTTTAATAGCAAAACCCACAGCATAAAAATAACAAGTATATTGGGTACAAAACCCGTCACGCACCAAACAGCACGTGCACAAGCACTTACAATATTCAAGAGGAATACCTATGTGAGAATGCTGTTCATCGACTACAGCTCGGCATTCAACACCATAGTACCCTCCAAGCTCGTCATCAAGCTCGAGACCCTGGGTCTCGACCCCGCCCTGTGCAACTGGGTACTGGACTTCCTGACGGGCCGCCCCCAGGTGGTGAGGGTAGGCAACAACATCTCCACCCCGCTGATCCTCAACACTGGGGCCCCACATGGGTGCGTTCTGAGCCCTCTCCTGTACTCCCTGTTCACCCACGACTGCGTGGCCACGCACGCCTCCAACTCAATCATCAAGTTTGCGGACGACACAACAGTGGTAGGCTTGATTACCAACAACGACGAGACGGCCTACAGGGAGGAGGTGAGGGCCCTCGGAGTGTGGTGTCAGGAAAATAACCTCACACTCAATGTCAACAAAACTAAGGAGATGATTGTGGACTTCAGGAAACAGCAGAGGGAACACCCCCCTATCCACATCGATGGAACAGTAGTGGAGAGGGTAGTAAGTTTTAAGTTCCTCGGCATACACATCACAGACAAACTGAATTGGTCCACTCACACAGACAGCATCGTGAAGAAGGTCGCAGCAGCGCCTCTTCAACCTCAGGAGGCTGAAGAAATTCGGCTTGTCACCAAAAGCACTCACAAACTTCTACAGATGCACAATCGAGAGCATCCTGGCGGGCTGTATCACCGCCTGGTACGGCAACTACTCCGCCCACAACCGTAAGTCTCTCCAGAGGGTAGTGAGGTCTGCACAACGCATCACCGGGGGCAAACTACCTGGCCTCCAGGACACCTACACCACCCGATGTTACAGGAAGGCCATAAAGATCATCAAGGTCAACAACCACCCGAGCCACTGCCTGTTCACCCCGCTATCATCCAGAAGGCGAGGTCAGAACAGGTGCATCAAAGCTGGGACCGAGAGACTGAAAAACAGCTTCTATCTCAAGGCCATCAGACTGTTAAACAGCCACCACTAACATTGAGTGGCTGCTGCCAACACACTGACACTGACTCAACTCCAGCCACTTTAATAATGGGAATTGATGGGAAATGATGTAAAATATATCACTAGCCACTTTAAACAATGCTACCTAATATAATGTTACATACCCTACATTATTCATCTCATATGCATACGTATATACTGTACTCTATATCATCTACTGCATCCTTATGTAATACATGTATCACTAGCCTCTTTAACTATGCCACTTTGTTTACATACTCATCTCATATGTATATACTGTACTCGATACAATCTACTGTATCTTGCCTATGCTGCTCTGTACCATCACTCATTCATATATCTTTATGTACATATTCTTTATCCCCTTACACTGTGTATAAGACAGTAGTTTTGGAATTGTTAGTTAGATTACTTGTTGGTTATTACTGCATTGTCGGAACTTGAAGCACAAGCATTTCGCTACACTCGCATTAACATCTGCTAACCATGTGTATGTGACAAATACAATTGGATTTGATTTGATTTGACAATAAACAATCCCAGACAAAGACATGGGGGGAACAGAGGGTTAAATACACAACAAATGATTGAGGGAATTGAAACCAGGTGTGAGGAAAAACAAGAGAAAACACATGGAAAATGAAAAGTGGATCGATTATGGCTAGAAGACTGGCGACGCCGACCGCCGAGTGCCGCCCAAACAAGGAGAGGACCCGACTTCGGCGGAAGTCGTGACAATTCATCCATTACCTTTGTAGATAATTGTATGCCGCAGACATATGGAGAGAGCCTTAGAATTTAACAGGAGTGACACAGCCTCCCTGCACTTTTAAGGACTAGCAAAGATTTCAAACAAACAAAAAAACTCCCATGGGCCCCTGCTGCATTGGAACTCACCGATTTTAACTATGTTCCTTTTCAGGAAGATATTTTTGGCCTTCAGATCTCTATGGAGGATGCGCCTGGGACAGAGGAGGCAGGACAAACAGACATCAGCAGACAAGCAGACAGGCAGGAATACAATAAAGAAATAAACCTTGTACGATGCAATCATGATACTTTCATTTTTGACAAAAGTATAAATACAGTATGAACCTGTTATGCATGTAGTGGAGTCCAAGCAGCAGCTGGATCAGCCAATCAGTGACCTGGGTCTCAGGCAAGCTCTGCCCTGCTTCTCTCACTTCCTCCAGATGACAGTCCAAGTCCCTGTCCTAGAGCATAGAGTATTATAGCAACAGACTTAGATATTCATACAGATACCCACATCACAGTAAATGCATGCAAGCGTACACAGGCGCATGCACGCGCACACCCACCAACACACTATTGTGGATACACATTGTGGAAAACCTTTTACAAAATAACCATTCCGATACGTCTATAAGTTCCTTCATTTCCATTCTGGGGGAAATGTGCATCAACTCTAACTGTAAGAGCTAAGTGCATCAACACTAAGAGAGCTCTGAATCCTCGTCTCTATTTTACACTCCAGACAGAAAGGTCCTCTGTCAGCTGCCATTGTGACCATTTAACTGTCTGTGAGGATAAGCTGGAATGAGATCTGAGCTTCATTCTCTCTAATGGGACTTCCAGCGAGAACAGAACAGCACCAATGAACTTCTTAATGGAACTGTGGGGTGTCCTCACTGGTTCATTCTGAGAGGCAATGAGTGGGTTATGATGTTCTGGAAGTGTGTGTGTGTGTGTGTGTGTGTGTGTGTGTGTGTGTGTGTGTGTGTGTGTGTGTGTGTGTGTGTGTGTGTGTGTGTGTGTGTGTGTGTGTGTGTGTGTGTGTGTGTGTGTGTGTGTGTGTGTGTGCGCATGCCTGCGAGCATCTGAGCTTCTGTGTAGTGGGGGAAAGTGTATTTTGTGTGTATATGGGGGGTGATGGAACAACATAAGCTGTATCTGTGTCAGGTGAGGCTCAAAATGCTTTAAGGGAACTGTTTAATGAAATAATTAAAACACAAAAATGACTAGAGGGAGTCCGACCGCAATTGATTTGATTATGTCTCCTGGATCAGACTTGCTGCTCTGTTAAAAAAAAGTGGGACGAGCACCCGTTGTCTCTCTCCTCCCTGCTGCAGCGACCACCACAGAACATCAACAGTGTTTATAGTGTTGTCTCTCTCTCCTCCCTGCTGCAGTGACCACCACAGAACATCAACAGTGTTTATAGTGTTGTCTCTCTCTCCTCCCTGCTGCAGTGACCACCACAGAACATCAACAGTGTTTATAGTGTTGTCTCTCTCTCCTCCCTGCTGCAGTGACCACCACAGAACATCAACAGTGTTTATAGTGTTGTCTCTCTCTCCTCCCTGCTGCAGTGACCACCACAGAACATCAACAGTGTTTATAGTGTTGTCTCTCTCTCCTCCCTGCTGCAGTGACCACCACAGAACATCAACAGTGTTTATAGTGTTGTCTCTCCTCCCTGCTGCAGTGACCACCACAGAACATCAACAGTGTTTATAGTGTTGTCTCTCTCTCCTCCCTGCTGCAGTGACCACCACAGAACATCAACAGTGTTTATAGTGTTGTCTCTCTCTCCTCCCTGCTGCAGTGACCACCACAGAACATCAACAGTGTTTATAGTGTTGTCTCTCTCTCCCCCTGCTGCAGTGACCACCACAGAACATCAACAGTGTTTATAGTGTTGTCTCTCTCTCCTCCCTGCTGCAGTGACCACCACAGAACATCAACAGTGTTTATAGTGTTGTCTCTCTCTCTCCTCCCTGCTGCAGTGACCACCACAGAACATCAACAGTGTTTATAGTGTTGTCTCTCTCTCCCTGCTGCAGTGACCACCACAGAACATCAACAGTGTTTTTAGTGTTGTCTCTCCTCCCTGCTGCAGTGACCACCAGAGAACATCAACAGTGTTTATAGTGGTGTCTCTCTCCCTGCTGCAGTGACCACCACAGAACATCAACAGTGTTTATAGTGGTGTCTCTCCTCCCTGCTGCAGCCCACAGAACATCAACAGTGTTTAGTGTTTATAGAACATCAACAGTGTTTATAGTGTTGTCTCTCTCTCCTCCCTGCTGCAGTGACCACCACAGAACATCAACAGTGTTTATAGTGTTGTCTCTCCTCCCTGCTGCCCCACCACAGAACATCAACAGTGTTTATAGTGGTGTCTCTCCTCCCTGCAGTGACCACCACAGAACATCAATAGTGTTTATAGTGTTGTCTCTCTCTCCTCCCTGCTGCAGTGACCACCACAGAACATCAACAGTGTTTATAGTGTTGTCTCTCTCTCCTCCCTGCTGCAGCGACCACCACAGAACAGTGTTTATAGTGTTGTCTCTCTCCTCCCTGCTGCAGTGACCACCACAGAACATCAACAGTGTTTATAGTGTTGTCTCTCTCTCCTCCCTGCTGCAGTGACCACCACAGAACATCAACAGTGTTTATAGTGTTGTCTCTCTCTCCTCCCTGCTGCAGTGACCACCACAGAACATCAATAGTGTTTATAGTGTTGTCTCTCTCTCCTCCCTGCTGCAGTGACCACCACAGAACATCAACAGTGTTTATAGTGTTGTCTCTCTCTCCTCCCTGCTGCAGTGACCACCACAGAACATCAACAGTGTTTATAGTGTTGTCTCTCTCTCCTCCCTGCTGCAGTGACCACCACAGAACATCAACAGTGTTTATAGTGTCTCTCTCTCCTCCCTGCTGCAGTGACCACCACAGAACATCAACAGTGTTTATAGTGTTGTCTCTCTCTCCTCCCTGCTGCAGTGACCACCACAGAACATCAATAGTGTTTATAGTGTTGTCTCTCTCTCCTCCCTGCTGCAGCGACCACCACAGAACATCAACAGTGTTTATAGTGTTGTCTCTCTCTCCTCCCTGTTGCAGTGACCACCACAGAACATCAACAGTGCAGTGACCACCACAGAACATCAACAGTGTTTATAGTGTTGTCTCTCTCTCCTCCCTGCTGCAGTGACCACCACAGAACATCAACAGTGTTTATAGTGTTGTCTCTCCTCCCTGCTGCAGTGACCACCACAGAACATCAACAGTGTTTATAGTGTTGTCTCTCTCTCCTCCCTGTTGCAGTGACCACCACAGAACAGTGTTTATAGTGTTTATAGTGTTGTCTTCTCTCCTCCCTGCTGCAGCGACCACCACAGAACATCAACAGTGTTTATAGTGTTGTCTCTCTCTCCTCCCTGCTGCAGTGACCACCACAGAACATCACAGTGTTTATAGTGTTGTCTCTCCTCCCTGCTGCAGTGACCACCACAGAACATCAACAGTGTTTTTAGTGTTGTCTCTCCTCCCTGCTGCAGTGACCACCACAGAACATCAACAGTGTTTATAGTGTTGTCTCTCTCTCTCCTCCCTGCTGCAGCGACCACCACAGAACATCAACAGTGTTTATAGTGTTGTCTCTCTCTCCTCCCTGCTGCAGCGACCACCACAGAACATCAACAGTGTTTATAGTGTTGTCTCTCTCTCCTCCCTGCTGCAGTGACCACCACAGAACATCGACAGTGTGTATTGTACTGTCAATGTTGCTGCAACATAATTACAGCCATTTCTGAAAAGTTTTGTTCCCGAAATTCCTCATTTGTTTAGGTAAAACATTCCCTATTCCCTGAACCCTCACTCTCTTTACGTGACACATGTATGCATCGCATGCACATGACTAATAGGGACTGACCTATAGTGTATCAGAATCACATCAATAAACTGCTTATAACAAACTCTGAACACTGTAACGCATGACAGCAAAATGGATGCACAGGAAGTGACAAACAAACTGACAAACAAAATAATGTTTACTGGTTGCTCAGGAGGTAAAAGGGGAGTTCAGACGTGAGGAATAAATTTTACAAGTTGTGGAAAATCCTGGAGATCAAGAAAAAGAAGGTAAGGAGCCAGCGCTTCATGTATATTATGTCTCTGCCAAACAGCTGCTGTTAGATTACAATACAACATTTCTTACCATTTGGAACAATGTAAACAACATCAAATACATTACAAGCGTAATAGAGAGTCTATTGTAGCAATTTTAGTTTTTTTCTTGTAAAGCCTTTATTACAGCAAAGACTAAAAACAGTCACATATATTTGTGAACGCAATTTACTAAATGGGGGAGTTTAGGCCTATTTATTGTAGCCTATAAAAGTGTTGAAATATAGGCCTAAGGCCTCAGTAAGTTACAGTATTAAGACTAAACAGGATGCGCTCTTAGGCCTACAGCTCAATGGTGGTTATACAAGGCTGCTGTCACGACCCTGGTCGAAGTATTTTGTGTTTATCTTTATGTATGGGGTCAGGCCAGGGTGTGGCATGGGGTTTTTGTATTGTGGTGTGTTTTGTCTTGGGGTTTTGGTATGTATATATTGGGATTTGTAGCTAGTGGGGTGTTTTAGCAAAGTCTATGGCTGTCTGGAGTGGTTCTCAATCAGAGGCAGGTGTTTATCGTTGTCTCTGATTGGGAACCATATTTAGGCAGCCATATTATTTGAGTTTGTCGTGGGTGATTGTCCTTAGGGTCCTGATGTCCTTGTTCTGTGTTAGTTTACACAAAGTATAGGCTGTTTCGGTTTTCGTTACGTTTATTGTTTTGTAGTGTTTGTGTTTTTCTCGTGTCTACGTTGTTTATTAAACATGGATCGCAATCTACACGCTGCAGTTTGGTCCGACTCTCCTTCACCACATGAAAACCGTAACAGCTGCTATACTAAGCCTACTAATTATAATGATATGACGTATTATTATAATTATCATGCTCATCATAATAATAGTAATAATAACAACAAGAAGGAGATCAAGGAAAAAGGAGGGATATTTAAAAAAATATATTATAAATATAATTTTGGGGACAATTTGGAACAGAGTAAACAACATGAAATAAATGATAAATAATGCCAGAGAGGCTGGTCTTATGAAAAAAAGTGTAAAGCCTTTATTACAGCATAGCAAAGATTAAAAACAGACGAATTTGTGGAATTGTTTATTCGACATGTGGTTGCGTAAGGCTTATTGCTCACAGAATCAGTAGGCTATTAAACAAACAGTCAAACAGACAACAGAAGCAGGATCTGTCTTATTTCTGTAGATATATATGGAAGATTTACAAAGCCAGGCACATTTAACAGTTAGGCTGTTGATTATAGACCTAATTAAGTTGGAGTTTCCTCTCTCCTCACTTTTCTTAGACAATTAAGGTTGTTTTCTCGTCTCCTAAAACCGCTGCTGCCTCCACCACATTGTTCTCAACTCCAATATGCTGGTTAACTTTGCTATTATGCACATAGCAACATGGTCTAGAAAAAAATGCAAATTCAACAGCACACTGATGTGTTTCAGAACCTGATGTGTTTCAGGACAGTAACCACTATCCAACGTGGGAGAAAGCGCATTTTCTATAAAATAATTTGCATTTTGATTTGTGTTGCATCATGGTTCTTACATAATATAACCATACACAATTTCAGTAGCACATCTCTTAGACTGATGGACTGTGCCATCCCCACGGCCTCCACAATGGATCAGTCCACTCAGACAGGCGCCAATCAGACAGGTGTCTTGTACACCATGATATTTTTGAGAAAGACTGGAAGACAGGACCCCTACATGCTGTAATCTACTGTAGTAGGAGAAAGACTGGAGGACAGGACCCCTACCTGCTGTAATCTACTGTAGTAGGAGAAAGACTGGAGGACAGGACCCATACAGCTGTAATCTAGTAGGAGAGAGGACTGGAGGACAGGACCCCTACCTGCTGTAATCTACTGTAGTAGGAGAAAGACTGGAGGACAGGACCCATACAGCTGTAATCTAGTAGGAGAGAGGACTGGAGGACAGAACCCCTACCTGCTGTAATCTATACAGCAAACACTTTGACAAGTTGAAAAGAAAAACTGGGAGAGAGCGAGAGAAGGGGGGCGGAGAAGGAGGGGGCACAGATCAATCACTTGTTCCATGCTCTGACACTTCAGACATTTCCCCGTGACCTCTCTCTAGCTTGGAACACCTACAGGGCTACAGTTTGAAGAGAGAGGTGTGCTGCTCTGGTGCAGGGAACCACAGTGACCATGTAATCATGTTCGCGCTGTATGGAGTGATTCCAAGCCATGGTGTTATATAAGAAAATCACCAAGCCATGACTTTATAACACGATAAGTGCATGCCGGGATCAGAACAACCATATACACATGTAGGATCCTAATTTGAGCCAGTTTGCTACTGCAGGAAAATAATCCTGCAGCAACAGGAAATGTGAATTATGTGATTATAATTCATGGACATTTTTGTAGGGGTTGATACATTTATCATAAAGGAAAATCAAGTATGACATTTCAAAGGGGAAATTAAAAACACACTACACATTTGACATTTCCTGGAAAGTTCTCCTGCAACATGGTGATCAAATGAAATTCATACATCTGTGGCCTTCTATAGTCCTATTTTAATGCTGTGATAATGCAGTATTGAATAAGGTGTGTGTAGATGATTCTGTACATTTGTTCTACCTTGAATAACAATGACATGCTATGTTGAAATATACACTGAGTATACCAAACATTAGGAACACCTTCCTAATATTGAGTTGCACCCCCCCCACCCCCCACCCCCACCAGGCAGCTACTACCCCGTTTAAAGACACTTAAATATTTTCTTGCCCATTCACCGCCTGAATGGCACAAAAGACAATCCATGTCTCAATTGTCTCCAAGCTTAACAATTTAACCTGTCTCCTCCCCTTCATCAACACTGATTAAAGTGGATTTAACAAGTGACATCAATCAACAAGGGATCTTAACTTTCACCTGGATTCACCTGGATTCACCTGGATTCACCTGGATTCACCTGGTCAGTCTGTGTTGTGGAAAGGGCAGGTGTTAAGGATTGGACCCTTTTTTTTAAAATTCCCCTAAAATGACATACCCAAATCTAACTGTCTGTGGCTCATGACCTGAAGCAAGCACAGTTGACGTCGGAAGGTTACATACACCTTAGCCAAATACATTTAAACTCAGATTTTCACAATTCCTGACATTGAAGCTTAGTAAAAATTCCCTGTCTCCGGTCAGTTAGGATCACCACTTTATTTTAAGTATTTGAAATGTCAGAATAATAGTAGAGAGAATTATTTATTTCAGCTTTTATTTCTTTCATCACATTCCCAGTGGGTCAGAAGTTTACATACACTCAATTAGTATTTGGTAGCATTGCCTTTAAACTGTTTAACTTGGGTCAAGCGTTTCAGGTAGCCTTCCAAAAGCTTCCCGCAATAAGCTGGGTGAATTTTGGCCCATTCCCCTGACAGAGCTGGTGTAACTGGTTTGTAGGCCTCCTTGCTCGCACATGCTTTTTCAGTTCTGCCCACTAATTTTCTATAAGATTGAGGTCAGGGCTCCTGGCTGACTGGCAGCTCTGGCGGCTCCTGGCTGACTGGCGGCTCTGGCGGCTCAGGACAGACTGGCGGCTCTGGCGGCTCAGGACAGACGGGAGACTCTGGCGGCTCAGGACAGACGGGAGACTCTGGCGGCTCAGGACAGACGGGAGACTCTGGCGGCTCAGGACAGACGGGAGACTCTGGCGGCTCAGGACAGACGGGAGACTCTGGCGGCTCAGGACAGACGGGAGACTCTGGCGGCTCAGGACAGACGGGAGACTCTGGCGGCTCAGGACAGACGGGAGACTCTGGCGGCTCAGGACAGACGGGAGACTCTGGCGGCTCAGGACAGACTGGAGACTCTGGCGGCTCAGGACAGACTGGAGACTCTGGCGGCTCAGGACAGACGGGAGTCTCTGACAGTGCTGGAGAGGAGGAAGGCTCTGGCAGCGCTGGACAGGCGGGAGCACTTGTAGGCAGATGATGGAGAGACAGCCTGGTGCGGGGGGCTGCCACCGGAGGGCTGGTGCGTGGAGGTGGCACTGGGTAGACCGGACCGTGCAGGCGCACTGGAGCTCTTGAGCACCGAGCCTGCCCAACCTTACCTGGTTGAATGCTCCCCGTAGCCAGGCCAGTGCGGCTAGGTGGAATAGCCCACACTGGGCTGTGCTGGCGAACCGGGGACACCATGCGTAAGGCTGGTGTCATGTACGCCGGCCCGAGGAGACGCACTGGAGACCAGATGCGTAGAGCCAGCTCCATGGCACCTGGCTCGATGCCCACTCTAGCCCAGACGATACGAGGAGCTATCCACCAGGCTATCCACACGCACTGGGGAAACTGTGCCCTCCACAGCATAACACGGTGCCTGCCCGGTCCCTCTCGCTCTCCGGTAAGCACGGGAAGTTGGGTCAGGTCTCCCACACCTGAACTCGCCAGTTCAGGGCTGCCTCTCGGGCTTCCAGCCGCGCTGCTGTGCTGCCTCCTCTCACCGGCGCCTCTCTGCTTTCGCTGCCTCCAGCTCTGCTTTGGGACGGCGATATTCCCCTGGCTGAGTCCAAGGTCCTTTGCCATCCAGAATCTCCTCCCAAGTCCATCTCTCCAGGTATCGCTGCCTCTCCTGCTGCTGCTGCTGCCTGTTACCACGCTGCTTGGTCCTTGGTTGGTGGGTGTTTCTGTAACTGCATTACTCCTCCTCTGAGGAGGAGATGTGAGAAGGATCGGAGGACCAATGTGCTGCGTGGTAAGTGTCCATAACGTTTATTTTAAGATATAAACTGAACACTATGAAATACAAAACAATAAACGTGAACATGAACGAAACCGAAACAGTACCGTGTGGCAACAAACACTCACACGGAAACAAACACCCACAACTCAAAGTGAAACCCAGGCTACCTAAGTATGATTCTCAATCAGAGACAACTAACGACACCTGCCTCTGATTGAGAACCATACTAGGCTGAACTCAAAACCCCAACATAGAAAAACACACATAGACTGCCCACCCCATCTCACGCCCTGACCATACTAAATAAAGACAAAACAAAGGAAATAAAGGTCAGAACGTGACAGCGTTCATCTCTAGAAGACAGAACGCGTCTCCTTCCTGAGCGTTATGACGGTTGTGTGGTCCCATGGTGTTTTATACTTGCGTACTATTGTTTGTATAGATGAACGTGGTACCTTCAGGCGATTGGAAATTACTCCCAAGGTTGAACCAGACTTATGGAGGTCTACAATTATTTTCTAATAATACATAAAAAAAAAACTGAAACCATATCATGACCAAGATTGGCATCTATAAGGTCTTATTTATGCATAATGTAAGCAATGACATGAGATAAATATATATATATATTAGATACACATACAAAACTAGTCAAAAGAATTCTTATGATTTTCCCATGATGTCAAGCAAAGAGGCACTGAGTTTGAAGGTAAGCATTGAAATACATTCACAGGTACACCTCCAATTGACTCAAATGGTGTCAATTAGCCTATCAGAAGCTTCTAAAGCCATGACATAATTTTCTGGAATTTTCCATGCTGTTTAAAGGCACCGACAACTAAACCTCTGACCCACTGGAATTGTGAAGTGAAATAATCTGTCTGTAAACCATTGTTGGAAAAGTGACTTGTGTCATGCACAAAGTAGATGTCCTACCCGACTTGCCAAAACTATAGTTTGTTAACAAGAAATTTGTGGAGTTGTTGAAAAACAAGTTTTAATGACTCCAACCTAAGTGTATGTAAACTTCCGACTTCAAATGTATATGCATATTCTTGATACCATTTGAAAGGAAACACTTTGAAGTTTGTGGAACTGTGAAATGAATGAAGGAGAATATAATTAGATCTGGTAAAAGATAATACAAAGAAAAATATGTTTTTTTTGTTTTTCTATACCATCATCTTTGAAATGCAAGAGAAAGGCCATAATATATTATTCCAGCCCAGGCGCAATTCAGTGTATGTGCAAAGTTCACATGTTTCTGACAGAAAATAACAACTGAGAATGCAGTGGCAAGGTACACACGATCCCTGCCAAGGTCAAACGAGGAAACTGAAAACGGACCGATGGTGGAGAATATTTCCTCACTGCATGGTTGATGCCCTGACCTGATGCCAGTCCAGCTGACCGAGGGAACTCGAGAATGAATGCATTATTCAAGGTTGTGATTGAGATTGCAACAGCACAAAAGACTCCAAGAGATCTGGAGACATCAGTCCTACCTCACAGTACTCAGTGATGATGCAGAAGGAGTCTCTATGCAGAAAGCTGCCGTAAAAAGTGATGATGGCTGGGTGGTGGAGCTGGGACAGGAGCTGAGCCTCCTGGGATGCCTGGACTGTCTCGTTAGGACGCAGGTCCCCCAGAGGGATCTCCTTCAGCACCTTACTAGGGATCAAAGGTCAGATGGCAAAGGAGAGAGAAGGTTATAGTAAGGGGTTTTTCCAAAATGGGCAACACATGTACGTAGTAGCAAGTTATTTTTCTTTTTAATTTAACCAAGCAAGTCAGTTAAGAACAAATTCTCATTTACAATGGCAGCCTAGGAACAGTGGGTTAACTGCCTTGTTCAGGAGCAGAATGACAGATTTCTATCTTGTCAGCTCAGGGATCTAGCAACCTTTCGCTTACTGGCCCAATGCTCTAACCACTAGGCTACCTGCTGCCCATATATCCATATAGAGTATTAGGGAGTGCAAATGTGAAAAGCTGGCAATAGACGTAAGTTGACCACCGTACCCCAATTATCATCCTGGGCAGGGACAGGGAACATCATTCAGACAGATCGTTTAAAATGTACGTTTTCTCCAGTCCCCTGTCTGGTCCTGGGTACATACACACATGTACGCGTGCATGCACACGCACGCACACACACACACACACACAGAGGCTGTCATCAGGACAGGAAGTCTGCGTCTTTGGTCAGTACATAGAGACAGGACAGGATGTCTGGGTCTTTGGTCAGTACAGAGGGACAGGACAGGACAGGATGTCTGGGTCTTTGGTCATTACAGAGGGACAGGACAGGATGTCTGGGTCTTTGGTCAGTACAGAGGGACAGGACAGGATGTCTGGATCTTTGGTCAGTACAGAGGGACAGGACAGGATGTCTGGGTCTTTGGTCAGTACAGAGGGACAGGACAGGAGCAAAGAGTAATCTGGAGTTGTGTTGAGTTGTGTTTGAAGGACAGGGAGAAGGGCCCTGTGGGAAGAACTCAGTACAAGGAAAGGATGCCATTGTTGTTATTCTCCTAACTGGACACATTAGCCTGTTGTCCAAGATTGTCCTTCAAGAGGAAAAACATCCACCTCACAGTGGTGGGTCCATGTAATCTTGCTGCAGGAATTAACAAATGTAAAACAAGTTCCATGTACTTCTCATCAAACCCCCCGAAAAAGAACAACAAAAATATATATTTTCTCAAACATTGAAAGTGTGGTTCATAAAACCTGCCCTGTGGGAAGAAATGCCATCATCCCTTCATAGAGACATTTGCATCAAATGTCTTTGGACATGTCGAAAACTACTCTTATTAACTTAACCTAGTCTTGGCGGTCATTCACCGAAAAAAAAGAAAGACAGTTTTGTAGCAGATGAACAATATTACTTTTCACATTGCAGGTTTGCTTGAATCCCAGTATACGTCTGTACTCTAATCCAGGGGGACATATGGTGATGAGGCTGAGACTTGGAGAACAGACGTTTTGTCAAGTGTTTTCTTCCTCTCCTCCTCCTCTACCTCTCCTCCTCTCTACCTCTCTACCTCTCTCCTCTCTACCTCTCCTCCTCCTCTCTCCTCTCTACCTCTCTACCTCTCCTCCTCTCTACCTCTCTACCTCTCCTCCTCTCTACCTCTCTCCTCTCTACCTCTCCTCCTCTCTCCTCTCTCCTCTCCTCCTCTCTACCTCTCTCCTCTCCTCCTCTCTACCTCTCCTCTCTACCTCTCCTCCTCTCTCCTCTCTACCTCTCCTCCTCTCTACCTCTCTACCTCTCCTCCTCTCTACCTCTCCTCCTCTCTACCTCTCTACCTCTCTACCTCTCTACCTCTCTACCTCTCTACCTCTCTACCTCTCTACCTATCCTCCTCTCTACCTCTCTACCTCTCTACCTCTCTACCTCTCTCCTCTCTACCTCTCCTCCTCTCTCTCCTCTCCTCCTCTCTACCTCTCTACCTCTCCTCCTCTCTACCTCTCCTCCTCTCTACCTCTCCTCCTCTCTACCTCTCTACCTCTCCTCCTCTCTACCTCTCTACCTCTCTACCTATCCTCCTCTCTACCTCTCTACCTCTCTACCTCTCCTCCTCTCTACCTCTCTACCTCTCCCTCTCTACCTCTCCTCCTCTCTACCTCTCTACCTCTCCTCCTCTCCTCCTCTCTACCTCTCCTCCTCTCTACCTCTCCTCCTCTCCTCCTCTCTACCTCTCTCCTCTCTACCTCTCCTCCTCTCTACCTCTCTACCTCTCTCCTCTCTCCTCTCTACCTCTCTACCTCTCTACCTCTCCTCCTCTCTACCTCTCTACCTCTCTACCTCTCCTCCTCTCTCCTCTCTACCTCTCTACCTCTCTCCTCTCTACCTCTCCTCCTCTCTACCTCTCCTCCTCTCTACCTCTCTACCTCTCCTCCTCTCCTCTCCTCCTCTCTACCTCTCTACCTCTCTACCTCTCTACCTCTCCTCCTCTCTACCTCTCTACCTCTCCTCCTCTCTACCTCTCTCCTCTCTACCTATCCTCCTCTCCTCCTCTCTCTACCTCTCTACCTATCCTCCTCTCCTCCTCTCTACCTCTCTACCTATCCTCCTCTCCTCCTCTCTACCTCTCTACCGCTCCTCCTCTCTACCTCTCTTCCTCTCTACCTCTCTACCTCTCCTCCTCTCCTCCTCTCTACCTCTCTACCTATCCTCCTCTCCTCCTCTCTACCTCTCTACCTCTCCTCTCCTCCTCTCCTCTCCTCCTCTCTACCTATCCTCCTCTCCTCCTCTCTACCTCTCTACCGCTCCTCCTCTCTACCTCTCTCCTCTCTACCTCTCTACCTCTCTACCTCTCTACCTCTCCTCCTCTCTACCTCTCTACCTCTCCTCCTCTACCTCTCTCCTCTCCTCCTCTCCTCCTCTCTACCTCTCTACCTCTCCTCCTCTACCTCTCCTCCTCTCCTCTCCCCCTCTACCTCTCCTCCTCTCTACCTCTCCTCCTCTACCTCTCTACCTCTCTACCTCTCCTCCTCTCTACCTCTCCTCCTCTCCTCCTCTCCTCCTCTCTACCTCTCTACCTCTCCTCCTCTACCTCTCCTCCTCTACCTCTCCTCCTCTACCTCTCCTCCTCTCCTCCTCTCCTCCTCTACCTCTCTACCTCTCTACCTCTCTACCTCTCCTCCTCTCTACCTCTCCTCCTCTCCTCCTCTCCTCCTCTCTACCTCTCTACCTCTCCTCCTCTACCTCTCCTCCTCTACCTCTCCTCCTCTACCTCTCCTCCTCTCTACCTCTCTACCTCTCTACCTCTCCTCCTCTCCTCCTCTCTACCTCTCCTCCTCTCTACCTCTCTCCTCTCTACCTCTCCTCCTCTCTACCTCTCTCCTCTCTCCTCTCTCCTCTCTACCTCTCCTCCTCTCTCCTCTCTACCTCTCTACCTCTCCTCCTCTACCTCTCCTCCTCTACCTCTCCTCCTCTCTACCTCTCTACCTCCTCCTCCTCTCTACCTCTCTACCTCTCTCCTCTCCTCCTCTCCTCTCTCTCCTCCTCTCCTCCTCTCCTCCTCTCTACCTCTCCTCCTCTACCTCTCCTCCTCTACCTCTCCTCCTCTCTACCTCTCTACCTCTCCTCCTCTACCTCTCCTCCTCTCCTCCTCTACCTCTCTACCTCTCTACCTCTCCTCCTCTCTACCTCTCTACCTCTCCTCCTCCTACCTCCTCCTCCTCTCTCTCCTCTCTACCTCTCTACCTCTCCTCCTCTCTCCTCCTCTCTACCTCTCCTCCTCTCCTCCTCTCTACCTCTCCTCCTCTCCTCCTCTCTACCTCTCTCTCCTCTCCTCCTCTCCTCCTCTCTACCTCTCCTCCTCTCTACCTCTCTACCTCTCTACCTCTCCTCCTCTCCTCCTCTCTACCTCTCTCCTCTCCTCCTCTCCTCCTCTCTCCTCCTCTACCTCTCCTCCTCTACCTCTCCTCCTCTACCTCTCCTCCTCTCTACCTCTCCTCTCTCTACCTCTCCTCCTCTCTACCTCTCTACCTCTCCTCCTCTCCACCTCTCTACCTCTCCTCCTCTCCTCCTCCTCCTCTCTACCTCTCTACCTCTCCTCCTCTCTACCTCTCCTCCTCTCCTCCTCTCTACCTCTCCTCCTCTCTACCTCTCCTCCTCTCTACCTCTCCTCCTCTCTACCTCTCTACCTCTCCTCCTCTACCTCTCCTCCTCTCTACCTCTCTACCTCTCTACCTCTCCTCCTCTCTACCTCTCTACCTCTCCTCCTCTCTCCTTTCTACCTCTCCTCCTCTCCTCCTCTCTACCTCTCTACCTCTCCTCCTCTCCTCCTCTCTACCTCTCTACCTCTCCTCCTCTCTACCTCTCCTCCTCTCTACCTCTCCTCCTCTCTCCTCTCTCTACCTCTCTACCTCTCCTCCTCTCTACCTCTCTACCTCTCTACCTCTCCTCCTCTACCTCTCTACCTCTCCTCCTCTCTACCTCTCTACCTCTCCTCCTCTCCTCCTCTACCTCTCCTCCTCTCTACCTCTCCTCCTCTACCTCTCTACCTCTCCTCCTCTCCTCCTCTCTACCTCTCCTCCTCTCCTCCTCTCTACCTCTCCTCCTCTCCTCCTCCTCCTCTACCTCTCCTCCTCTCTACCTCTCCTCCTCTCTACCTCTCTACCTCTCCTCCTCTCCTCCTCTCTCCTCTCTACCTCTCCTCCTCTCTACCTCTCCTCCTCTCCTCCTCTCTACCTCTCCTCCTCTCCTCCTCCTCCTCCTCTCTACCTCTCTACCTCTCTCCTCTCTCCTCTCCCTCCTCCTCTACCTCCTCCTCCTCTCTACCTCTCCTCCTCTCTACCTCTCTACCTCTCCTCCTCTCTACCTCTCTCCTCTCCTACCTCTCCTCCTCCTCCTCTCCTCCTCTCTACCTCTCTACCTCTCCTCTCCTCCTCCTACCTCTCTACCTCTCCTCCTCTCCTCCTCTCTACCTCTCCTCCTCTCCTCCCTCTCTACCTCTCTCCTCTCTCCTCTCCTCCTCTCTACCTCTCCTCCTCTCTACCTCTCCTCCTCTCTACCTCTCCTCCTCTCTACCTCTCTACCTCTCCTCCTCTCTACCTCTCTACCTCTCCTCCTCTCCTCCTCTCTACCTCTCTACTCTCCTCCTCTCTACCTCTCCTCCTCTCCTCCTCTCTACCTCTCCTCCTCTCCTCCTCTCCTCCTCCTCTACCTCTCCTCCTCTCTACCTCTCTACCTCTCCTCCTCTCTACCTCTCCTCCTCTCTACCTCTCTACCTCTCCTCCTCTCCTCCTCTCTATCTCTCCTCCTCTCCTCCTCTCTACCTCTCTACCTCTCTACCTCTCCTCCTCTCTACCTCTCTACCTCTCTCCTCTCTACCTCTCCTCCTCTCCTCCTCTCCTCCTCTCTACCTCTCTACCTCTCCTCCTCTCTACCTCTCTACCTCTCCTCCTCTCTACCTCTCTCTCTACCTCTCCTCCCTCCTCTCCTCCTCTCCTCCTCTCTACCTCTCTACCTCTCCTCCTCTACCTCTCCTCCTCTCTACCTCTCCTCCTCCTCTCCTCCTCCTACCTCTCCTCCTCTCCTCTCTACCTCTCTACCTCTCCTCCTCTCTACCTCTCCTCCTCTCCTCCTCCTCTCCTCTCTACCTCTCCTCCTCTCCTCTCTCCTCTACCTCCTCTCCTCCTCCTCCTCTCTACCTCTCCTCCTCTCTACCTCTCCTCCTCCCTCCTCTCTACCTCTCTACCTCTCTACCTCTCCTCCTCTCTCCTCTCTACCTCTCCTCCTCTCCTCTCCTCCTCTCTCCTCCTCTCCTCCTCTCTACCTCTCCTCCTCTCTCCTCTACCTCTCTCCTCTCCTCCTCTCCTCCTCTCTACCTCTCCTCCTCTCTACCTCTCTCCTCTCTACCTCTCCTCCTCTCCTCCTCTCTACCTCTCCTCCTCTCTACCTCTCTACCTCTCCTCCTCTCCTCCTCTCTACCTCTCTCCTCTCTACCTCTCCTCCTCTCTACCTCTCTACCTCTCCTCCTCTCTCCTCTCATCCTCTCTACCTCTCCTCCTCTCTAACTCTCCTCCTCTCCTCCTCTCTACCTCTCCTCCTCTCTACCTCTCCTCCTCTCTACCTCTCTACCTCTCTACCTCTCCTCCTCCCCACCTCTCTACCTCTCTCCTCTCCTCCTCTCTCCTCTCCTCTCTACCTCTCTACCTCTCCTCCTCTCTACCTCTCCTCCTCTCCTCCTCTCTACCTCTCCTCCTCTCCTACCTCTCCTCCTCTCTACCTCTCCTCCTCTCTACCTCTCCTCCTCTCCTCCCTCTCTACCTCTCCCTCTCTCCTCTCCTCCTCTCTACCTCTCTACCTCTCCTCCTCTACCTCTCCTCCTCTCCTCCTCTCTACCTCTCCTCCTCTCCTCCTCTCTACCTCTCTACCTCTCCTCCTCTCCTCCTCTCTACCTCTCTACCTCTCTACCTCTCCTCCTCTCTACCTCTCCTACCTCTCCTCCTCTCTACCTCTCCTCCTCTCTACCTCTCTACCTCTCCTCCTCCTCTCTACCTCTCCTCCTCTCCTCCTCTCTACCTCTCCTCCTCTCTACCTCTCCTCCTCTCCTCCTCTCTACCTCTCCTCCTCTCCTCCTCCTCCTCTCTCCTCTCTCCTCTCTCCTCTCCTCTCTACCTCTCCTCCTCTCTCCACCTCTCCTACCTCTCCTCCTCTCTACCTCTCCTCCTCTCTACCTCTCTACCTCTCCTACCTCTCCTCCTCTCTACCTCTCCTCCTCTCTCCTCTCCTCCTCTCTACCTCTCCTCCTCCTCCTCCTCTCTACCTCTCTCCTCTCCTCCTCTCTCCCTCTCTCCTCCTCCTACCTCTCCTCCTCTCTACCTCTCTCCTCTCTACCTCTCCTCCTCTCCTCCTCTCCTCCTCTCTACCTCTCCTCCTCTCCTCTACCTCTCCTCCTCTCTACCTCTCCTCCTCTCCTCCTCTCTACCTCTCCTCCTCTCTCCTCTCCTCCTCTCTACCTCTCCTCCTCTCCTCCTCTCTACCTCTCCTCCTCTCTACCTCTCCTCCTCTCTCCCTCTACCTCTCCTCCTCTCTACCTCTCTACCTCTCTACCTCTCCTCCTCTCTACCTCTCCTCCTCTCCTACCTCTCCACCTCTCCTCCTCTCTACCTCTCCTCCTCTCCTCCTCTCTACCTCTCTCTACCTCCTCTCCTCTCCTCCTCTCTCTCCTCTCCTCCTCTCCTCCTCCTCCTCTCCTCCTCTCTCCTCCCTCTACCTCCTCTCCTCCCTCTCCTCCTCTCTCCTCTCCTCCTCTCCTCCTCTCTCCTCTCCTCCTCTCCTCCTCTCTACCTCTCTCCTCTCTACCTCTCCTCCTCTCTACCTCTCCTCCTCTCCTCCTCTCCTCCTCTCTACCTCTCCTCCTCTCTACCTCCCTCCTCTCCTCCTCTCTACCTCTCCTCCTCTCCTCCTCTCTACCTCTCTCCTCCTCTCCTCCTCCTCCTCTCTCCTCTCCTCCTCTCTACCTCTCCTCTGCCTCTCTACCTCTCTACCTCTCTCCTCTACCTCCTCTCTACCTCTCCTCCTCTCCTCCTCTCTACCTCTCCTCCTCTCTACCTCTCCTCCTCTCCTACTCTCTCCTCCTCTCTCCTCTCTCTCCTCCTCTCTCCTCCTCTACCTCTCTACCTCTCCTCCTCTCTTCCTCTCTACCTCTCTACCTCTCCTCCTCTCTACCTCTCCTCCTCTACCTCTCCTCCTCTCTACCTCTCCTCCTCTCTACCTCTCCTCCTCTCCTCCTCTCTACCTCTCTCCTCCTCTCTCCTCTCTACCTCTCCTCCTCTCTACCTCTCCTCCTCTCTACCTCTCCTCCTCTCTACCTCTCTACCTCTCCTCCTCTCCTCCTCTCTACCTCTCTATTGCTCCTCCTCTCTACCTCTCCTCCTCTCTATCGCTCCTCCTCTCCTCCTCTCTATCGCTCCTCCTCTCCACCTCTCCTCCTCTCCACCTCTCCTCCTCTCTACCTCTCTACCTCTCCTCCTCTCTACCTCTCCTCCTCTCCTCCTTCCATACCTTTAAGGAGCTCATCAGGCCCCACTCAGAGAAAGGACTGATCTGTCGCAGCACAAAGAACCTCTGGCTAAATTGGTCCTCAGGTCATTGATGTGAAGTCTACGTTCTCATTCAGTCTCTCTCTATTCAGCTTCCTACTTCACTTTCTCTCACCTTCTGCAAAGGTTAGGCAGCGGAAACGCATTGTCCTAAATGACATTTTGCTATGCTGCTCTGAGACTGAGAGATCCTTAGGCTTCTGATATGATTAACCAAAACACATGGCCCTAACTATGACACATGTTGGGTTGGGTTGGCATCCAGGGTTAGTGTGGTTGGTGAAATGTGTTCCATCTGGTGTTGCGTCTTCTCAGCTCTATTCACAGGTTCCCGGTGGCAGCAGTCAAGACATTTAAGACCTAACTTCCACTTTTTTCCTTCCTGCCGGAAAACATATTTTACACCCTCTTCTGTTGGCTCTCTGCAATGAGTCATGGTCAAGCTGGGCTGTGTCTGATAGTCGGTCCGATTATTTGTCTTCCTGGAATGAAATGATCGTCTGCAGATTGAGAGTGTTCCTTGACTTCTTGTTAATGTCAGCAGAGGTGTGGGCTTACTGTTGTTCTGAGCTAGCCAGTGATCCCAGGTTGAAGTAACTCCCGGGTCACTACCACATCAGTGGGCAGGGCTGAGAGGTCATCCAGGAGACAGTGGAGGGATGGAATCATTCATGAAAAAGCTGTGGTTTGATATACTACATGGCCAACACTGTCTACGACCGCTGTTTATGGAGATTTCCAACACTGTCTAAGACTGCTGTTTCTGGAGATTTCCAACACTGTCTACGACTGCTGTTTGTAGATATTTTCAACACTGTCTACGACTGCTGTTTGTAGATATTTCCAACACTGTCTACGACTGCTGTTTGTAGATATTTTCAACACTGTCTAAGACTGCTGTTTGTAGAGATTTTCAACACTGTCTACGACTGCTGTTTGTAGAGATTTCCTTGTCTAAGACTGCTGTTTGTAGAGATTTCCAACACTGTCTACGACTGCTGTTTGTAGAGATTTTCAACACTGTCTACGACTGCTGTTTGTAGAGATTTTCAACACTGTCTACGACTGCTGTTTGTAGAGATTTTCAACACTGTCTACGACTGCTGTTTGTAGAGATTTTCAACACTGTCTACGACTGCTGTTTGTGGAGATTTCCTACACTGTCTAAGACTGCTGTTTGTGGAGATTTCCAACACTAAGACTGCTGTTTGTGGAGATTTCCAACACTGTCTAAGACTGCTGTTTGTGGAGATTTCCAACACTGTCTAAGACTGCTGTTTGTGGAGATTTCCAACACTGCCTAAGACTGCTGTTGGTGGAGATTTCCAACACTGTCTAAGACTGCTGTTGGTGGAGATTTCCAACACTGTCTAAGACTGCTGTTTGTGGAGATTTCAAACACTGTCTACGACTGCTGTTTGTAGAGATTTCCAACACTGTCTAAGACTGCTGTTTGTAGAGATTTCCAACACTGTCTACGACTGCTGTTTGTAGATATTTTCAACACTGTCTACGACTGCTGTTTGTAGATATTTCCAACACTGTCTACGACTGCTGTTTGTAGATATTTTCAACACTGTCTAAGACTGCTGTTTGTAGAGATTTTCAACACTGTCTACGACTGCTGTTTGTAGAGATTTCCAACACTGTCTACGACTGCTGTTTGTAGAGATTTTCAACACTGTCTAAGACTGCTGTTTGTGGAGATTTCCTACACTGTCTAAGACTGCTGTTTGTGGAGATTTCCAACACTAAGACTGCTGTTTGTGGAGATTTCCAACACTGTCTAAGACTGCTGTTTGTGGAGATTTCCAACACTGTCTAAGACTGCTGTTTGTGGAGATTTCCAACACTGCCTAAGACTGCTGTTGGTGGAGATTTCCAACACTGTCTAAGACTGCTGTTGGTGGAGATTTCCAACACTGTCTAAGACTGCTGTTTGTGGAGATTTCCAACACTGTCTAAGACTGCTGTTTGTGGAGATTTCCTCTAAGACTGCTGTTGGTGGAGATTTCCAACACTGTCTAAGACTGCTGTTTGTGGAGATTTACAACACTGCCTAAGACTGCTGTTTGTGGAGATTTACAACACTGCCTAAGACTGCTGTTGGTGGAGATTTACAACACTGTCTACGACTGCTGTTGGTGGAGATTTCCAACACTGTCTAAGACTGCTGTTGGTGGAGATTTACAACACTGTCTAAGACTGCTGTTGGTGGAGATTTACAACACTGCCTAAGACTGCTGTTGGTGGAAATTTCCAACACTGTCTAAGACTGCTGTTGGTGGAAATTTCCAACACTGCCTAAGACTGCTGTTTGTGGAGATTTCCAACACTGCCTAAGACTGCTGTTGGTGGAAATTTCCAACACTGCCTAAGACTGCTGTTGGTGGAAATTTCCAACACTGCCTAAGACTGCTGTTGGTGGAGATTTCCAACACTGTCTACGACTGCTGTTGGTGGAGATTTCCAACACTGTCTAAGACTGCTGTTGGTGGAGATTTACAACACTGTCTAAGACTGCTGTTGGTGGAGATTTACAACACTGCCTAAGACTGCTGTTGGTGGAAATTTCCAACACTGTCTAAGACTGCTGTTTGTGGAGATTTACAACACTGTCTAAGACTGCTGTTTGTGGAGATTTCCAACACTGCCTAAGACTGCTGTTGGTGGAGATTTCCAACACTGTCTAAGACTGCTGTTGGTGGAGATTTCCAACACTGTCTAAGACTGCTGTTTGTGGAGATTTCCACTGTCTACGACTGCTGTTTGTAGAGATTTCCAACACTGTCTAAGACTGCTGTTTGTAGAGATTTCCAACACTGTCTACGACTGCTGTTTGTAGAGATTTTCAACACTGTCTACGACTGCTGTTTGTAGAGATTTCAACACTGTCTCGACCGCTGTTTGTAGAGATTTCCAACACTGTCTACGACTGCTGTTTGTAGAGATTTTCAACACTGTCTACGACTGCTGTTTGTAGAGATTTCCAACACTGTCTCGACTGCTGTTTGTAGAGATTTTCAACACTGTCTAAGACTGCTGTTTGTGGAGATTTCCTACACTGTCTAAGACTGCTGTTTGTGGAGATTTCCAACACTAAGACTGCTGTTTGTGGAGATTTCCAACACTGTCTAAGACTGCTGTTTGTGGAGATTTCCAACACTGTCTAAGACTGCTGTTTGTGGAGATTTCCAACACTGCCTAAGACTGCTGTTGGTGGAGATTTCCAACACTGTCTAAGACTGCTGTTGGTGGAGATTTCCAACACTGTCTAAGACTGCTGTTTGTGGAGATTTCCAACACTGTCTAAGACTGCTGTTTGTGGAGATTTCAACACTGTCTAAGACTGCTGTTGGTGGAGATTTCAACACTGTCTAAGACTGCTGTTTGTGGAGATTTACAACACTGCCTAAGACTGCTGTTTGTGGAGATTTACAACACTGCCTAAGACTGCTGTTGGTGGAGATTTACAACACTGTCTACGACTGCTGTTGGTGGAGATTTCCAACACTGTCTAAGACTGCTGTTGGTGGAGATTTACAACACTGTCTAAGACTGCTGTTGGTGGAGATTTACAACACTGCCTAAGACTGCTGTTGGTGGAAATTTCCAACACTGTCTAAGACTGCTGTTGGTGGAAATTTCAACACTGCCTAAGACTGCTGTTTGTGGAGATTTCCAACACTGCCTAAGACTGCTGTTGGTGGAAATTTCCAACACTGCCTAAGACTGCTGTTGGTGGAAATTTCCAACACTGCCTAAGACTGCTGTTGGTGGAGATTTACAACACTGTCTACGACTGCTGTTGGTGGAGATTTCCAACACTGTCTAAGACTGCTGTTGGTGGAGATTTACAACACTGTCTAAGACTGCTGTTGGTGGAGATTTACAACACTGCCTAAGACTGCTGTTGGTGGAAATTTCAACACTGTCTAAGACTGCTGTTTGTGGAGATTTACAACACTGTCTAAGACTGCTGTTTGTGGAGATTTCCAACACTGTCTAAGACTGCTGTTGGTGGAGATTTCAACACTGTCTAAGACTGCTGTTTGTGGAGATTTCAAACACTGTCTAAGACTGCTGTTTGTGGAGATTTCAACACTGTCTAAGACTGCTGTTTGTGGAGATTTCCAACACTGCCTAAGACTGCTGTTTGTGGAGATTTACAACACTGCCTAAGACTGCTGTTGGTGGAAATTTCCAACACTGCCTAAGACTGCTGTTGGTGGAAATGTCTTACACTGCCTAAGACTGCTGTTTGTGGAGATTTCCAACACTGCCTAAGACTGCTGTTGGTGGAAATTTCCAACACTGCCTAAGACTGCTGTTGGTGGAGATTTCCAACACTGTCTAAGACTGCTGTTGGTGGAGATTTCCAACACTGTCTAAGACTGCTGTTTGTGGAGATTTCCAACACTGTCTAAGACTGCTGTTTGTGGAGATTTCAACACTGTCTAAGACTGCTGTTGGTGGAGATTTCCAACACTGTCTAAGACTGCTGTTTGTGGAGATTTACAACACTGCCTAAGACTGCTGTTTGTGGAGATTTACAACACTGCCTAAGACTGCTGTTGGTGGAGATTTACAACACTGTCTACGACTGCTGTTGGTGGAGATTTCCAACACTGTCTAAGACTGCTGTTGGTGGAGATTTACAACACTGTCTAAGACTGCTGTTGGTGGAGATTTACAACACTGCCTAAGACTGCTGTTGGTGGAAATTTCCAACACTGTCTAAGACTGCTGTTGGTGGAAATTTCAACACTGCCTAAGACTGCTGTTTGTGGAGATTTCCAACACTGCCTAAGACTGCTGTTGGTGGAAATTTCCAACACTGCCTAAGACTGCTGTTGGTGGAAATTTCCAACACTGCCTAAGACTGCTGTTGGTGGAGATTTCCAACACTGTCTACGACTGCTGTTGGTGGAGATTTCCAACACTGTCTAAGACTGCTGTTGGTGGAGATTTACAACACTGTCTAAGACTGCTGTTGGTGGAGATTTACAACACTGCCTAAGACTGCTGTTGGTGGAAATTTCCAACACTGTCTAAGACTGCTGTTTGTGGAGATTTACAACACTGTCTAAGACTGCTGTTTGTGGAGATTTCCAACACTGCCTAAGACTGCTGTTGGTGGAGATTTCCAACACTGTCTAAGACTGCTGTTGGTGGAGATTTCCAACACTGTCTAAGACTGCTGTTTGTGGAGATTTCAAACACTGTCTACGACTGCTGTTTGTAGAGATTTCCAACACTGTCTAAGACTGCTGTTTGTAGAGATTTCCAACACTGTCTACGACTGCTGTTTGTAGAGATTTTCAACACTGTCTACGACTGCTGTTTGTAGAGATTTCCAACACTGTCTACGACCGCTGTTTGTAGAGATTTCCAACACTGTCTACGACTGCTGTTTGTAGAGATTTTCAACACTGTCTACGACTGCTGTTTGTAGAGATTTCCAACACTGTCTACGACTGCTGTTTGTAGAGATTTTCAACACTGTCTAAGACTGCTGTTTGTGGAGATTTCCTACACTGTCTAAGACTGCTGTTTGTGGAGATTTCCAACACTAAGACTGCTGTTTGTGGAGATTTCCAACACTGTCTAAGACTGCTGTTTGTGGAGATTTCCAACACTGTCTAAGACTGCTGTTTGTGGAGATTTCCAACACTGCCTAAGACTGCTGTTGGTGGAGATTTCAACACTGTCTAAGACTGCTGTTGGTGGAGATTTCCAACACTGTCTAAGACTGCTGTTTGTGGAGATTTCCAACACTGTCTAAGACTGCTGTTTGTGGAGATTTCAACACTGTCTAAGACTGCTGTTGGTGGAGATTTCCAACACTGTCTAAGACTGCTGTTTGTGGAGATTTACAACACTGCCTAAGACTGCTGTTTGTGGAGATTTACAACACTGCCTAAGACTGCTGTTGGTGGAGATTTACAACACTGTCTAAGACTGCTGTTGGTGGAGATTTCCAACACTGTCTAAGACTGCTGTTGGTGGAGATTTACAACACTGTCTAAGACTGCTGTTGGTGGAGATTTACAACACTGCCTAAGACTGCTGTTGGTGGAAATTTCCAACACTGTCTAAGACTGCTGTTGGTGGAAATTTCCAACACTGCCTAAGACTGCTGTTTGTGGAGATTTCCAACACTGCCTAAGACTGCTGTTGGTGGAAATTTCCAGCACTGCCTAAGACTGCTGTTGGTGGAAATTTCAGGCCTAAGACTGCTGTTGGTGGAGATTTACAACACTGTCTACGACTGCTGTTGGTGGAGATTTCCAACACTGTCTAAGACTGCTGTTGGTGGAGATTTACAACACTGTCTAAGACTGCTGTTGGTGGAGATTTACAACACTGCCTAAGACTGCTGTTGGTGGAAATTTCCAACACTGTCTGGACTGCTGTTTGTGGAGATTTACAACACTGTCTAAGACTGCTGTTTGTGGAGATTTCCAACACTGTCTAAGACTGCTGTTGGTGGAGATTTCCAACACTGTCTAAGACTGCTGTTTGTGGAGATTTCAAACACTGTCTAAGACTGCTGTTTGTGGAGATTTCCAACACTGTCTAAGACTGCTGTTTGTGGAGATTTCCAACACTGCCTAAGACTGCTGTTTGTGGAGATTTACAACACTGCCTAAGACTGCTGTTGGTGGAAATTTCCAACACTGCCTAAGACTGCTGTTGGTGGAAATGTCTTACACTGCCTAAGACTGCTGTTTGTGGAGATTTCCAACACTGCCTAAGACTGCTGTTGGTGGAAATTTCCAACACTGCCTAAGACTGCTGTTGGTGGAAATTTCCAACACTGCCTAAGACTGCTGTTGGTGGAGATTTACAACACTGTTGAAGTCAGCTGGTTGTGGAGATGTTGGTGGTGATTTCCAAGACTGTTGAAGTCAGCTGGTTGCAGAGATTTCCAACACTGTCTAAGACTGCTGTTTGTGGATATTTCCAACACTGTTGAAGTCAGCTGGTTGCGGAGATTTCCAACACTGTCTAAGACTGCTGTTTGTGGAGATTTACAACACTGTCTAAGACTGCTGTTTGTGGAGATTTCCAACACTGTCTAAGACTGCTGTTGGTGGAGATTTCCAACACTGTCTAAGACTGCTGTTTGTGGAGATTTCAAACACTGTCTAAGACTGCTGTTTGTGGAGATTTCCAACACTGTCTAAGACTGCTGTTTGTGGAGATTTCCAACACTGCCTAAGACTGCTGTTTGTGGAGATTTACAACACTGCCTAAGACTGCTGTTGGTGGAAATTTCCAACACTGCCTAAGACTGCTGTTGGTGGAAATTTCCAACACTGCCTAAGACTGCTGTTGGTGGAGATTTACAACACTGTTGAAGTCAGCTGGTTGTGGAGATGTTGGTGGTGATTTCCAAGACTGTTGAAGTCAGCTGGTTGCAGAGATTTCCAACACTGTCTAAGACTGCTGTTGGTGGAGATTTCCAACACTGTCTAAGACTGCTGTTTGTGGAGATTTACAACACTGTTGAAGTCAGCTGGTTGAGGAGATTTCCAACACTGTCTAAGACTGCTGTTTGTGGAGATTTCTAACACAAATCTAATCAAATTTTATTTGTCACATACACATGGTTAGCAGATGTTAATGCGAGTGTAGCGAAATGCTTGTGCTTCTAGTTCCGACAATGCAGTGATAACCAACAAGTAATCTAACTACAATTCCAAAACTACTGTCTTATACACAGTGTAAGGATAAAGAATATGTACATAAGGATATATGAATGAGTGATGGTACAGAGCTGCATACAGTAGATGGTATCGAGTGGAGTATATACATATGAGATGAGTATGTAGACAAAGTAAACTTGGTGGCATAGTTAAAGTCTAGTGATACATGTATTACATAAGACTGCTGTCGATGATGTAGAGTTATATACGTATGCATATGAGATGAATAATGTAGGTAAGTAACATTATATAAGGTAGCATTGTTTAAAGTGGCTAGTGATATATTTACATCATTTCCCATCAATTCCCATTATTAAAGTGGCTGGAGTTGGGTCAGTGTCAATGACAGTGTGTTGGCAGCAGCCACTCAATGTTAGTGGTGGCTGTTTAACAGTCTGATGGCCTTGAGATAGAAGCTGTTTTTGTCTGGTCCCAGCTTTGATGCACCTGTACTGACCTCGCCTTCTGGATGATAGCGGGTGAACAGGCAGTGGTTGGGTGGTTGATGTCCTTGATGATCTTTATGGCCTTCCTGTAACATCGGGTGGTGTAGGTGTCCTGGAGGGCAGGTAGTTTGCCCCCGTGATGAGTTGTGCAGACCTCACTACCCTCTGGAGAGCTGCTGTTGAGGGCGGAGCATTTGCAACACGGTGTACAGCCCGCCAGGATGCTGTTTGTGCATCTGTAGAAGTTTGTGAGTGCTTTTGGTGACAAGCACTGTCTTCAGCCTCCTGTTGAAGAGGCGCTGCTGCGCCTTCTTCTACGACTGCTGTCAGTGTGAGATTTCCAACACTTGTCTGTGATGTGTATGCCGAGGAACTTAAACACTGTCCCTCTCCACTACTGTTCCATCGATGTGGATAGGGGTGTTCCTCTGCTGTTTCCTGAAATCCACAATCATCTCCTTAGTTTTGTTGACGTTGAGTGTGAGGTTATTTTCCTGACACCACACTCCGAGGGCCCTCACCTCCTCCCTGTAGGCCGTCTGTCGTTGTGGTAATCAAGCCTACCACTGTTGTGTCGTCTAAACTTGATGATTGAGTTGGAGGCGTGCGTGGCCACGCACTGTGGGTGAACAGGGAGTACAGGAAAGGGCTGAACGTTGTGGAGCCCCCGTGTTGAGGATCAGCGGGAGGAGGATGTTGTTGCCTACCCTCACCACCTGTTTGAAGTCCAGTACTGTTGTGAAGAGGCTGTTCAGCTTGATGACGAGCTTGGAGGGTACTATGGTGTTGAATGCTGAGCTGTAGTCGATGGACAGCATGTTCACATGGTATTCCTCTTGTCCAGGTGTTGAAGTGTGCAGTGTGGTTGAGGATTGCATGTTGGTGGACCTATTTGGGCGGTAAGCAAATTGGAGTGGGTCTAGGGTGTCAGGTAGGGTGGAGGTGATATGGTCCTTGACTAGTCTGTCAAAGCACTTCATTGACGGAAGTGATGCTTCAGTCTTTCCTCAGTTACTCACTGTCAAGTCAGCTGTTTGTGGAGATGTTGGTGGTGATTTCCAACACTGTTGAAGTCAGCTGGTTGAGGAGATGTTGGTGGTGATTTACAACACTGTCTAAGACTGCTCTTGGTGGAGATTTCTAACTGTCTAAGACTGCTGGGTGGGAGATTCTTACTGCCTAAGACTGCTGTTCATTGGAGATTTCAAACTGTCTAAGACTGCTGTTGCAAGTGGAGTTTCCTACACTGTCTAAGAATGCTGTTGGTGGAGATTTGAACACTGTCTAAGTGCTTTGGTGGAGATTTTGCCTTGCTGTTGGTGGAGATTTCCCTACACTGTCTAAGACTGCTGTTGGTGGAGATTTCCAACACTGTCTAAGACTGCTGTTGGTGGAGATTTCCAACACTGCCTAAGACTGCTGTTGGTGGAGATATCAACACTGTTCTGACTGCTGTTGGTAGATTTCAACACTGTTCTGACTCCTGTTAATATCACATTGTTCTAAGTCTCCTGTTAATATCAACACTGTTCTGTCTCCCTCATAATATCACATTGTTCTGTCTCCTGGTTGTAATGTTGGTGGAACATTTGATAAATGGGTCTCCTCAAAATCCCTCCACATACTGTGCTTCCTCATATATCATCACATTTTCTGTTCTCATGCATACAGTATGTACAGTATGATACGATAAATGTTTGCTTTAGTGGCCTTGTCCTCCCAGAGATTGACGTCAGCAGGGTTTCTGTCTGGGCCTGGGCATAATATGGGCCCTGGGCAAGTCTCCTCATAAAAATGTGTCTATGTGTTCTGTCTCCGTCATTTTATGCAATTGTTCTGTCTCCTCATAATATCACATTGTTCTGTCTCCCTCATAATATCACATTGTTCTGTCTCCCTCATAATATCACATTGTTCTGTCTCCCTCATAATATCACATTGTTCTGTCTCCCTCATAATACCACATTGTTCTGTCTCCCTCATAATATCACATTGTTCTGTCTCCCTCATAATATCACATTGTTCTGTCTCCCTCATAATATCACATTGTCTGTCTCCCTCATAATATCACATTGTTCTGTCTCCCTCATAATATCACATTGTTCTGTCTCCCTCATAATATCACATTGTTCTGTCTCCCTCATAATATCACATTGTTCTGTCTCCCTCATAATATCACATTGTTCTGTCTCCCTCATAATATCACATTGTTCTGTCTCCCTCATAATATCACATTGTTCTGTCTCCCTCATAATATCACATTGTTCTGTCTCCCTCATAATATCACATTGTTCTGTCTCCCTCATAATATCACATTGTTCTGTCTCCCTCATAATATCACATTGTTCTGTCTCCCTCATAATATCACACTGTTCTGTCTCCCTCATAATATCACATTGTTCTGTCTCCCTCATAATATCACATTGTTCTGTCTCCCTCATAATATCACATTGTTCTGTCTCCCTCATAATATCACATTGTTCTGTCTCCCTCATAATATCACATTGTTCTGTCTCACTCATAATATCACATTGTTCTGTCTCCCTCATAATATCACATTGTGCTGTCTCCCTCATAATATCACACTGTTCTGTCTCCCTCATAATATCACATTGCAGCAGAGGGCATTCAGAATTCAGAGAAAGTCCTCCATTCAATCTCATAGGGCAGAGGGGGTTATCGCCATGCGGCATGAACATCACATTACTCATCGAGCCGTTCCTGCAGGGAATAACTTAGAACGCAGCGTGTCCAGATTATCTTATTGTCTCTGTTAGTTGGATCACATTGGTATAATCCTGGAACAGTGGGGAGGAAGCCACATTACGGTACACACACACACACACACACACACACACACACACACACACACACACACACACACACACACACACACACACACACACACACACATGCACACACACACACACACACACACACACACACACACACACACACACACACACACACGCACACACACGCATACACACACACACACACACACACACACACATACACACACAAACGCCATGCACACGCACGCACGCACACCATGCACACACACACACTTTCATCCTGGGGAATAAACCATTGGTATCATTCCTATGGTCCTCCTAGCCACATCACTAGCTGATGTAACAAGGTGATGACAGTCTGAAAAACAAGATGAGAAATCACTACAAAGATTTACAGGTATATGTTGAAAATGTTGTCTGTCTCACTGTTAACATGAAGAATAAACCCAAACATGTGTACATGTCCTGATGGATTCCAGAAGTTCAAATTGGACTGGGACAGGGGAGAGGGGAGAGGGGCGAGAGGAGAGAGGGGAGAGGGGAGAGAGGCGAGAGGGGAGAGAAGCAAGAGGTGAGAGGGGAGAGAGGTGAGAGGGGAGAGAAGCTAGAGGTGAGAGGGGAGAGGGGCGAGAGGGGAGAGAAGCAAGAGGTGAGAGGGGAGAGAGAGGCGAGGGGGGAGGAGGGGCGAGAGGGAGAGAAGCAAGAGGTGAGAGGGGGAGAGAGGCGAGGGGAGGGGGAGGAGGGGAGAGGTGGGGTGGGGTGGGAGAGGAGAGGGGCGAGAGGGGAGAGAAGCAAGAGGTGAGAGGGGAGAGAGGCGGGGGAGGGGAGGAGGGAGAGGTGGGGTGGGAGAGGGAGAGGGCGAGAGGGGAGAGGGAGGTGAGAGGGGAAGCAAGGAGGTGAGAGGTGCGGTGGGAGAGAAGCTAGAGGTGGAGGGGAGAGGGGCAGAGGGGAGAGAAGCAAGAGGTGAGAGGGGAGAGAGGCGAGGGGAGGGGGAGGGGAGAGGGAGAGAGGGGAGAGGGAAGAGGGGAGAGGGAGGTGGGGGAGAGGGGAGAGGGGAGAGGGAGAGAGGAAGCAAGAGGTGAGGGGGAGGAGGCGAGAGGGGAGGAGGGGAGGGAGGGGAGAGAAGCAAGAGGTGAGAGGGGAGAGAGGCGAGGGATGTGTATATACAGTATATATAATGATCTGTATGTGTATATACAGTATATATAATGATCTGTATGTGTATATACAGTATATATAATGATCTGTATGTGTATATACAGTATATATAATGATCTGTATGTGTATATACAGTATATATAATGATCTGTATGTGTATATACAGTATATATAATGATCTGTATGTGTATATACAGTATATATAATGATCTGTATGTGTATTTACAGTATATATAATGATCTGTATATGTATATACAGTATATATAATGATCTGTATGTGTATATACAGCATTTATAATGATCTGTATGTGTATATACAGTATATATAATGATCTGTATGTGTATATACAGTATATATAATGATCTGTATGTGTATATACAGTATATATAATGATCTGTATGTGTATATACAGTATATATAATGATCTGTATGTGTATATACAGTATATATAATGATCTGTATGTGTATATACAGTATATATAATGATATGTATGTGTATACAGATATAAAACAATGATAAGGTAATAAATAGTAACTTGCAAGCTGGTAACTATAAGTCCATGACATAAGTTATACAAGAAGTGGTGAACAGGAGTCAACTATTGACATGGAAGCCCCTCCAGGAGGCCTTGCATAGCAATCAGCCAGACAAGACCTGCTCCATGTAAAGACCACCTGCATCACCCCTCTGTGTCCATGTACAGTAAAGATCTGAGACCTGACCATCTCTGATCCACTGGCCACACCACCAAAAATCCACCTGGAAGCAGTCAGTCAGTCAGTCAGTCAGTCAGTCAGTCCCTAATATGCAACCAGGGCTTCTTTTTTCTGATTTGATTTCTAATTCAATTTAATTTGTTGAGCCTTTAAAAATGTTCTATCCGCATCAGTACCGTCTGTATATTGCTCTTTTCCAAGTGAAAGACCTCACATTGCAGGGAAATGTGTGGTGGGATATTGCAAAATGGATGTGTGGTGGCGTGTGAGGCGAGGGAGAGTGTGAGAGGCGAGAGGCGGGAGGCATGGGTGCTGCCAACCTTATCTATCCACAGCCCAGAAGGAAATATTACCAAGCTGTTTGTCCTCACCTCCGTAATTCTTCCCAAAAGGTACAGAAGCACTTATTGAGCTAGCGGGTACCTAGCGGGTACCTAGCGGGTAGCTAGCGGGTACCTAGCGGGTCGCTAGCGGGTACTTAGCGGGTCGCTAGCGGGTACCTAGTTGGTCGCTAGCGGGTACTTAGCGGGTAGCTAGCGGGTACCTAGCGGGTAGCTAGCGGGTACCTAGCGGGTAGCTAGCGGGTACCTAGTGGGTACCTAGCGGGTTGCTAGCGGGTACCTAGCGGGTCGCTAGCGGGTACCTAGCGGGTAGCTAGCGGGTACCTAGTGGGTAGCTAGCGGGTACCTAGTGGGTACCTAGCGGGTCGCTAGCGGGTACCTAGCGGGTAGCTAGCGGGTACCTAGCGGGTAGCTAGCGGGTACCTAGCGGGTACCTAGCGGGTAGCTAGCGGGTACCTAGTGGGTAGCTAGCGGGTACCTAGTGGGTACCTAGCGGGTCGCTAGCGGGTACCTAGCGGGTAGCTAGCGGGTACCTAGTGGGTACCTAGCGGGTCGCTAGCGGGTACCTAGCGGGTAGCTAGCGGGTACCTAGCGGGTAGCTAGCGGGTACCTAGCGGGTCGCTAGCGGGTACCTAGCGGGTCGCTAGCGGGTACCTAGTGGGTCGCTAGCGGGTACCTAGCGGGTAGCTAGCTGGTACCTAGCGGGTAGCTAGCGGGTCGCTAGCGGGTACCTAGCGGGTACCTAGCGGGTCGCTAGCGGGTACCTAGCGGGTACCTAGCGGGTAGCTAGCGGGTACCTAGCGGGTAGCTAGCGGGTCGCTAGCGGGTACCTAGCGGGTAGCTAGCGGGTACCTAGCGGGTCGCTAGCGGGTACTTAGCGGGTAGCTAGCGGGTACCTAGCGGGTCGCTAGCGGGTACCTAGCGGGTCGCTAGCGGGTACCTAGTTGGTCGCTAGCGGGTACCTAGCGGGTAGCTAGCGGGTACCTAGCGGGTAGCTAGCGGGTACCTAGTGGGTAGCTAGCGGGTACCTAGTGGGTACCTAGCGGGTCGCTAGCGGGTACCTAGCGGGTCGCTAGCGGGTACCTAGCGGGTAGCTAGCGGGTACCTAGCGGGTCGCTAGCGGGTACTTAGCGGGTCGCTAGCGGGTACCTAGTGGGTCGCTAGCGGGTACCTAGCGGGTAGCTAGCGGGTACCTAGCGGGTAGCTAGCGGGTCGCTAGCGGGTACCTAGCGGGTAGCTAGCGGGTACCTAGCGGGTCGCTAGCGGGTACTTAGCGGGTCGCTAGCGGGTACCTAGTGGGTCGCTAGCGGGTACCTAGCGGGTACCTAGCGGGTAGCTAGCGGGTACCTAGCGGGTCGCTAGCGGGTACTTAGCGGGTCGCTAGCGGGTACCTAGTGGGTCACTAGCGGGTACCTAGCGGGTACCTAGCGGGTACCTGGCGGGTAGCTCGCGGGTACCTAGCGGGTAGCTAGCGGGTACCTAGTGGGTACCTAGCGGGTCGCTAGCGGGTACCTAGCGGGTCGCTAGCGGGTACCTAGCGGGTAGCTAGCGGGTACCTAGTGGGTAGCTAGCGGGTACCTAGTGGGTACCTAGCGGGTCGCTAGCGGGTACCTAGCGGGTCGCTAGCGGGTACCTAGCGGGTAGCTAGCGGGTACCTAGCGGGTAGCTAGCGGGTCGCTAGCGGGTACCTAGCGGGTAGCTAGCGGGTACCTAGCGGGTCGCTAGCGGGTACTTAGCAGGTAGCTAGCGGGTACCTAGCGGGTACCTAGCGGGTAGCTCGCGGGTACCTAGCGGGTAGCTAGCGGGTACCTAGCGGGTACCTAGCGGGTCGCTAGCGGGTACCTAGCGGGTAGCTAGTGGGTACCTAGCGGGTCGCTAGCGGGTACCTAGCGGGTAGCTAGCGGGTACCTAGCGGGTAGCTAGTGGGTACCTAGCGGGTCGCTAGCGGGTACCTAGCGGGTCGCTAGCGGGTACCTAGCGGGTCGCTAGCGGGTACCTAGCGGGTCGCTAGCGGGTACTTAGCGGGTCGCTAGCGGATACCTAGTGGGTCGCTAGCGGGTACCTAGCGGGTAGCTAGCGGGTACCAAGCGGGTAGCTAGCGGGTACCTAGTGGGTACCTAGCGGGTCGCTAGCGGGTACCTAGCGGGTAGCTAGCGGGTACCTAGCGGGTCGCTAGCGGGTACTTAGCGGGTACCTAGCGGGTCGCTAGCGGGTACCTAGCGGGTAGCTAGCGGGTACCTAGTGGGTACCTAGCGGGTACCTGGCGGGTACCTAGCGGGTAGCTAGCGGGTAGCTAGCGGGTACCTGGTGAGTACCTAGCGGGTCGCTAGCGGGTAGCTAGCGGGTACCTAGCGGGTACACACAACTCAAGTATGCAGGGACAGCAACGTCAGCTGGTCGTCATTTAACTAGTGTGCTTGCTTCAGCAAGAAGTTTCCCGCTATTGGCTGATACTTATTTACACATTGGAGATGGACTCCAACAGCCTGCTGGTAGGTGCTGGTAATGATTTAGATATGTGTGCATTATACAATAATGACTTGGTACTGATTGCACATCAGCTGCGACTTTGTAATTAGTATAGTAAGCACACAATAAACCATCTAGACAAGACCATCATTGTTAGTAATGACTGTGTTTACAAACACTCAATACACACGTTTCGGATGGGGAACATTTACAGTAACTGTTGATAGCTAAGCTAACCGAAGGAGCAATTGTTATTTTCCCAGAATGCTGCACACACTAAGTGAATGGGTGGGGAAACTAAATGAATAAACAAATAAGGGGGGAAACTATTTCTGACAATCTTGGCTGCCTGTCACTCTTGTTTCCGAAACAGGCAGAAGAACACACGCTGTCATTCAGAGTTAATCATTTTAACGTTGGAATGAAACGATAAGGAGGAGATTGTTAATAAAGGGGAAGAAGACAAGGTACCACTTTGTCTTGGGCTGATGTGAACAGCTGTATCCCCAAGGCAGTGTCTCTGTATGTAGCCTTGAAGTCTGCTCTTTTTAAAGTGTTTGTCCATCTACTGTATGTGATTACTGTGTTCAAAGCTTGTCTACACTGTATGTGTATGTGCACACTGTATGTGTACACTGTATGTCACACTTATGTATGGGCTTGTATGTGTACACTGTATGTAAATCAATAACGTCACTGTATGTACACACTGTATGTGTACACTGTATGTGTACACTGTATGTACACTGTATGTGTACACTGTATGTGTACACTGTATGTACACACTGTATGTACACACTGTATGTGTACACTGTATGTGTATACTGTATGTGTACACTGTATGTACACACTGTATGTGTATACTGTATGTGCACACTGTATGTGTACACTGTATGTACACACTGTATGTGTACACTGTATGTGTACACTGTATGTGTACACTGTATGTGTACACTGTATGTACACACTGTATGTGTATACTGTATGTGCACACTGTATGTGTATACTGTATGTGTACACTGTATGTACACACTGTATGTGTACACTGTATGTGTACACTGTATGTGTACACTGTATGTACACACTGTATGTGTATACTGTATGTGTACACTGTATGTGTATACTGTATGTGTACACTGTATGTACACACTGTATGTGTATACTGTATGTGTACACTGTATGTGTATACTGTATGTGTACACTGTATGTACACACTGTATGTGTATACTGTATGTGTACACTGTATGTACACACTGTATGTGTACACTGTATGTGTATACTGTATGTGTACACTGTATGTGTACACTGTATGTGTACACTGTATGTGTACACTGTATGTGTATACTGTATGTGTACACTGTATGTACACACTGTATGTGTATACTGTATGTGTACACTGTATGTGTATACTGTATGTGTACACTGTATGTACACACTGTATGTGTATACTGTATGTGTACACTGTATGTGTATGACACATGTACACTCTTAGAAAAAAAGGTGCTATCTAGAGCCAAAAAGGGTTCTTCTGCTGTTTTCACACGAGAACCCTTTGAAGAATCCCTTTTGGTTCCAGGTAGAACCCCTTTGGTTCCAAGTAGAACCCATTTGGTTCCAGGTAGAACCATTTTTGAACATTGAACCCAAAAGAGTTCTATGAAAGGAAAGCTATCAGTCGTCTCTCAGTGTGGATGTGTCTGTCTGATGGACAGTCCAGGTCACAGAACCACATGTCAAACTCATTCCACGGAGGGCTGAGTTTCTGCACGTTTTTGTACTTGATTGTTGAATTCTGGTCACAAATGAGTGAGGAACTCCTCTCAGCTGGTTTGTCTAGGCCTTCATTGAAAAGAAAAACCAAAACCCACAGACACTAGGCCATCCATGGAATGAGTTTGACACCCTGCCCCAGGGGAACCAACATCAGACATTCAGAAACTCCTCTTGCTCAAAGCAGGTGTGATCCATGAGCAGAGTGATTGATCCTCATAGCAGATGATGATTTGATATGTATTTTTACTGCAGAGGGGCTGGTGATGCCTGATGTCTTCAGTAAGGGAAAGGCTGTGGCTTCCAACACCAACCCACAATCTGCAGTCATATGATCTGAGAACAATGTGAGAAATGAATGTGTATACTGTATGTGAATACACTGCTTTAAATGCATCCTTGGCACATATATCTCTATATATCTCAAATATAGCTTGAATACTGCTAGCTGACAATCAGTTGTTGGAGGGCTCATTTGACTGCTGTTTAGCGGAGTCATAATGAGTCAGAGTAGAAATACCACAGCATCTGTTAAGCTGGAGCCATATGCTACAATGGGCAGAACAAAGCCAATTCAGGCAGTGACTCAGAAGTTCAAACTGCTTAAGAATACGTTCTGCACTCACTCACTCACTCACTCACTCACTCACTCACTCACTCACTCACTCACTCACTCACTCACAAACACACACACACACACACACAGGAAGGGAGGAATTGTATGAAGCAGATGCTCTATGATCGGTCTATTAACTATACAGCTTTGTTATCCTAAATACAGCCCTTTGGCTAGCACTCTTTATACATCTGGCTATAAAAGAGTTATGCTATTGTAATTATTCCCCCACAAAGATAGGGATTTCATTTCAGATTTTTAGTGGATTTCATCTGGACTACAAAAACCATTTAGAGAACTCTCCCTCCCTGCCTGGTAGTAGCTAAGTTGCTAATGTTGCTGTGAGTGAGGTGAGCTGTCTGCCCTGTGAATGGCAGGGGTTTTGAGTGGCAGTGCTGTGCCAGTGTGTGGTGGGTCAGGGGGTTAGTGGGCACCGCTGGGTTGTGGTAACATGTTGAAAGCCTTGCCCTGAGCCTGGAGCGTGGGTGTAATGACCCGTGGCATGTTGTCTCTTGCCTCTAGGTGCCATAACTAATTGGTGCTCCATTCTCTGAAAAGGGTATGTCTCCTCTTTCCCTTTTACCTCACTATCTCCCGCCATTTCTGTCTTTCTTTACTCACTATCTCTCACTCCCTCTCTTTACTCTCTGGGTGGAAGGATGGTAGTCCCATTCCCTCCATTTCTGTCTTTACTCACTATCTCTCACTCCCTCTTTACTCTCTGGGTGGAAGGATGGTAGTCCCATTCCCTCCATTTCTGTCTTTACTCACTATCTCTCACTCCCTCTCTACTCTCTGGGTGGAAGGATGGTAGTCCCATTCCCTCCATTTCTGTCTTTACTCACTATCTCTCACTCCCTCTCTTTACTCTCTGGGTGGAAGGATGGTAGTCCCATTCCCTCCATTTCTGTCTTTACTCACTATCTCTCACTCCCTCTCTTTACTCTCTGGGTGGAAGGATGGTAGTCCCATTCCCTCCATTTCTGTCTTTACTCACTATCTCTCACTCCCTCTTTACTCTCTGGGTGGAAGGATGGTAGTCCCATTCCCTCCATTTCTGTCTTTACTCACTATCTCTCACTCCCTCTCTTTACTCTCTGGGTGGAAGGATGGTAGTCCCATTCCCTCCATTTCTGTCTTTACTCACTATCTCTCACTCCCTCTCTTTACTCTCTGGGTGGAAGGATGGTAGTCCCATTCCCTCCATTTCTGTCTTTACTCACTATCTCTCACTCCCTCTGTCTTTACTCACTCTCTGGGTGGAAGGATGGTAGTCCCATTCCCTCCATTTCTGTCTTTACTCACTATCTCTCACTCCCTCTCTTTACTCTCTGGGTGGAAGGATGGTAGTCCCATTCCCTCCATTTCTGTCTTTACTCACTATCTCTCACTCCCTCTCTTTTACTCTCTGGGTGGAAGGATGGTAGTCCCATTCCCTCCATTTCTGTCACTCACTATCTCTCACTCCCTCTCTTTACTCTCTGGGTGGAAGGATGGTAGTCCCATTCCCTCCATTTCTGTCTTTACTCACTATCTCTCACTCCCTCTCTTTACTCTCTGGGTGGAAGGATGGTAGTCCCATTCCCTCCATTTCTGTCTTTACTCACTATCTCTCACTCCCTCTTTTACTCTCTGGGTGGAAGGATGGTAGTCCCATTCCCTCCATTTCTGTCTTTACTCACTATCTCTCACTCCCTCTCTACTCTCTGGGTGGAAGGATGGTAGTCCCATTCCTCCATTTCTGTCTTTACTCACTATCTCTCACTCCCTCTCTTTACTCTCTGGGTGGAAGGATGGTAGTCCCATTCCCTCCATTTCTGTCTTTACTCACTATCTCTCACTCCCTCTCTTTACTCTCTGGGTGGAAGGATGGTAGTCCCATTCCCTCCATTTCTGTCTTTACTCACTATCTCTCACTCCCTCTTTACTCTCTGGGTGGAAGGATGGTAGTCCCATTCCCTCCATTTCTGTCTTTACTCACTATCTCTCACTCCCTCTCTACTCTCTGGGTGGAAGGATGGTAGTCCCATTCCCTCCATTTCTGTCTTTACTCACTATCTCTCACTCCCTCTCTTTACTCTCTGGGTGGAAGGATGGTAGTCCCATTCCCTCCATTTCTGTCTTTACTCACTATCTCTCACTCCCTCTCTACTCTCTGGGTGGAAGGATGGTAGTCCCATTCCCTCCATTTCTGTCTTTACTCACTATCTCTCACTCCCTCTCTACTCTCTGGGTGGAAGGATGGTAGTCCCATTCCCTCCATTTCTTTGAAATCTAAAAGATGTGATGAGGTGTTGAGTGGGAAGGAGGGCATGTGTGTGTGTGTGTGTGTGTGTGTGTGTGTGTGTGTGTGTGTGTGTGTGTGTGTGTGTGTGTGTGTGTGTGTGTGTGTGTGTGTGTGTGTGTGTGTGTGTGTGTGTGTGTGTGTGTGTGTGTGTGTGTGTGTGTGTGCGTGCGTATGTGTGGCAGAGAGACAGAGAATGAAAGTGAGGACTTTTTCCAATTCAAATCTGCCATCTGCAACGATTGGATTCTGGCCCATGATTAAAGATGGGCTACTGTCACGCTCTCCTTAATGACTGAGGCCCTATGAATGCAGCACACTGCATGAAATGCCAAAGAGTCTACTGTTTGGCACCTTGCAGGGGCTTGATACTTGCCCAGGAGCCAAGCGTACCTGCTGTGGCATCTGTGTGCTCAGAGGCACGTACTCTCAGCTTCAATGCTGGTTAGGCAAGACCCAGTTTCATCATGTATTGTCCTTTGTCGTGAGACCATTGTGTGCTTGCAGTGCTCATTTAAGCTTATCCAAACATGTGTATTTATAGACGTAGTAGATGAACTCCTGGTGCTGTTTTGATTTGGGCGGTCAGTATTTGAGCAGTAAGCCAGGAGTTTGTTATGTCAAGGTCAGGAGGTAAACATGACTGGCACACACACACCGACACACCGTCACACACACAGACACAGACACACACACAGTGTGTGTCTTTTTGTCCATAATGTCTTTCTCATTATGTATCAGACCCCAGGAAGACTAGCTGTCACCATTTGTGTCAGCTAATGGGGATCCTAATAAAATCTAAAATGTGTTTGATTAGCACAGAGCCAGCTGCTCAGAGCAAACATTCTCTCCCCCATACATGGGGATATGATGAGGGAGCGAGAGAGAGAGAAGAGAGAGGGGAAGAGAAGAGATGTGAGGTGCTCTCAGGCGTCTGTATACCTAGGCTAATGCTGCCACCCAGAGGATGAACACAGAACTGCTGTTTTAATTGAGCACCATCGGTAGAGGAACCACCCCTACACTCCTAGTCATTGGTCTCGACCCCCAACACACTTATCTAAAAGGATTGGAGAGATGTAAGCAATATGAAAGATTTGACCCATTTCTAATAGAGGGCAAGGTGGGCACTGGGCAGTTGACATGTGAAGAGCAGCGGAGGACAACAGCAGGAGACATACTCACAGTTTCTCCCCATCCCTTGCTCTAGTGTCTTGAACGAGGTAAACAGTGCTGAAACTCCCTCTGCCCAATCTCTGTAGGATGCTGTATCTTTTTTGGCAATCAGGTCGCTGGGGACAGGAGTTATAGGTGTGGAGGGGCAGTGGACACGGCAGGATGAATGGGCTTCTTGCTCCTCAAACTTGGGCATCTTGTTGCGGGATTCTTACAGGAGAATTAACTGCAAAATTCAGCAAAACACAAACATGTTGCTTTTCCTTATTTTATGCACTTTTGCCCAATTCAGATGAAAATAAATAAATACATATTTTACAGGGGAGACAGAGTCAGATAGCAGCACGTAGCACTTGTTACAGTGTAGGATTACTAAAAGCAGAGTCCTGGCTAGCTTATTCTATTTCACTATTGCCACTTTATCAAACAAACTCACCTGTTAGCAGATAGGTGTTGGCTATTTCCACCAGTTTAAAACATCCATAGCCTACTGTATTAACTTCCGTGTTTACTCTTGTTCCTATGGTAATAGGAAACCTATTGTCTCCCTTTCGTTATATCCTTTTATTTCACCAGGTGTCAGTGAAGAGCCTTCTGGGATAGGGAGTTTTAGTCTCAATTCTCATGACAATGCATTTGACCAGAAGACTACACGGATACTCCATTCTCTTCTAACGTGGAACGGAGTTGTATGAGACATCTGTAGGCTGGCTAACTAACCTAAGTCATATTCTTCAAGAATATAGTCAATGACTTTTTCCACATTTTGTTATGTTACAGCCTTATCCTAAAATGTATTAAATAGTTTTTTCCCCCTCAATCTGCACACAATACTCCATAATGACAAAGCACAAACTGGCTTAGAAATGTATTACAAATTTTTAAAACGTAAATATCACATTTACATAAGTATTCAGACCCTTTTCTCAGTACTTTGTTGAAGCACCTTTGGCAGAGATTACAGCCTCGTGTCTTCTTAAGTATGACGCTACAAGCGTGACACACCTGTATCTGCAAATCCTCTCAAACTCTGCCAGGTTGGATGGGGAGCATTGCTGCACAATTATTTTCAGGTCTCTCCAGAGATGTTCGATCGGGTTCAAGGCTGGGTTCTGGTTGGGCCACTCAGGACATTCAGAGACTTGTCCTGAAGCTCTCCTGTGTTGTCTTGGCTGTGTGCTTAGGGTCGTTGTCCTGTTGGAAGGTGAACCCACCATTTAATCAATTTTTAGAATGTGGAAAAGGTCAAGGGGACTGACTACTTTCCCGAATGCATTGTAGATAGACCTACTATTATTGAAATGAGCCTTGCATTGCAGTCTGGTCTCATAGACTAGACGTAACATAGTAAAAGTAAATCCGGGATGCTCAGATTAGTATGATATATTATGTTTGGTATGGTTACATAAGACATATGGTTATTTAAAGTAGGATGGTTGGTAGGGCTGGATGGATGGGTGGGTGTATAACGTGAAAGTCTAGCCATCCA
>NW_026279203.1:0-42500 GCF_023373465.1 Oncorhynchus keta | reverse complement strand
GGAGTCCTGACCCGCTAGGAGTCCTGACCCGCCGCTAGGCGTCCTGACCCGCCGCTAGGAGTCCTGACCCCGCCGCTAGGTGTCCTGACCCGCCGCTAGGAGTCCTGACCCGCCGCTAGGGGAGTCCTGACCGCCGCTAGGAGTCCTGACCCGCCGCTAGGTGTCCTGACCCGCCGCTAGGGTGTCCTGACCCGCCGCTGGACCTGACCCGCCGCTAGGTGTCCTGACCCGCCGCTGGAGTCCTGACCCGCCGCTAGGTGTCCTGACCCGCCGCTAGGTGTCCTGACCATAGCTAGGAGTCCTGACCCGCCGCTAGGAGTCCTGACCCGCCGCTGGGAGTCCTGACCCGCCGCTAGAGTCCTGACCCGCCGCTAGGTGTCCTGACCTGCTGCCATTGAGTATGAAATAACAAGTAGAAGATCAAAACTCTTATCGAAGATCATCCCATTCTGGTTACAAAATGCAGTGTGTGTGTGTGTGTGTGTGTGTGTGTGTGTGTGTGTGTGTGTGTGTGTGTGTGTGTGTGTGTGTGTGTGTGTGTGTGTGTGTGTGTGTGTGTGTGTGTGTACTGTAAAGTCTGTACCTCCACTGGGCTTAATTGCATAATATCTGTCTAAGTCCCCATTTTCTATTTCTATATATTTTCTATTATTTCCAGAGGAAGAAGCGCAGGAAAATCGACCGCAGCATGATCGGGCGAGCCCACAAACTTTGTCCACTTGACACACATTGGCTCTGGGGAGATGGCAGAGGGCCGGGCCCCGGTAAGAGAGATGATACCTAGACTGACTGGGGCTGGTGTGTGTTAAAATGTGTAGAGATATTGTGAAGGTAGTGTGTGTTACTCCTCAGAACATGGGCTGGGCTTTGCAGCTTCCAACCTGCCGCTAGGAATGTTGGCCTGGTTTCCTACGGAATACAGTCACGTTGGACAGGGAATGAGAGGAAATGTAGAAACGCTGGGAATTGTTTCTCAATTCATTCACCTATTAGTAGGATATGAATATTAACTTTAGTTTGAAACCTGTTACGCTATGATTGATAAAGCTGTGTACAGTACTATCAGAAGACTAGCCAATCACTAGTCTGGTCACTGTTTAATTCACTGTATGGAAAGTGGTAGGTTAAACTGAGTGATAGTCCATTTCTGAATTTATTACATGATGTTGATGTATGGACAGTATGTCTACAATGTATGGACTACTGTATGTCGCTCTGCTAAATGACTCCAATGTATGGACTACTGTATGTCACTCTGCTAAATGACTCAAATGTATGGACTACTGTATGTCGCTCTGCTAAATGACTCCAATGTATGGACTACTGTAAAATGACTCAAATGTATGGACTACTGTATGTCGCTCTGCTAAATGACTCAATGTATGGACTACTGTATGTCGCTCTGCAAATGGACTACTGTAAATCGCTCCGCTAAATGACTCAAATGTATGGACTACTGTAAATCGCTCTGCTAAATGACTCAAATGTATGGACTACTGTAAATCGCTCCGCTAAATGACTCAAATGTATGGACTACTGTAAATCGCTCTGCTAAATGACTCAAATCTCTCACTAAACAACTGACTGTTCCGTCGTGATCATGACCTCCAATTGCGGAAGTCAACAGATTTTTTTTTTAAATGAAATGATACATTTGCACATTGTATCATGACGTGGTCTGAGAACAGTCAGGTGGAGGAGGAGTATGTTGCTGAAACATGTTTCTGCCCTCTGTGTTACATAATTCCATTTCCTCAACTGGTATTGCGTAACCCTCTAATGTCCATTGTTCTGTTATGACCCATAGCTGTCAGACTGTAGTTATTCTAGTGCTCGTCAAGCACGTGCCTTTCCTGCAACGCTTTACGTCAGAATGATTGATCCACACCTGTGCGTTCGTTCAACTCTGAACTGCGTCGTTTTAAAAGTAAAGAAAAAAAACCCACAGCCTAAAGCAAGTCCCATTCCTCCTCACTCCATCCCATCATATGGTCACTAACATTATGTAAAGACGTAGGTTATGAGTAATGCTGCTGGCCAAATGGATCAAATGTTGTCAGCAGTCCAAATGGGATCATGTTTCATATGAACCCTACAGAAACACTGTTAAATATGTTACATACAATGATACAGTATAGAAACATAGTTCTAATTCTGGCTTCGGATCCTGCCTCTCCATCCATATGTTATCATGAAGAGGTCATGACCTGCCTTCTTGATATGAAAATGACTAAGTATCTGTAGAAACTCTTAACAGTCGTTATCTTCCTGTCCTGTAGTCAGGGCCGGTCCAGGATAAGATGAGGTCAAAAGGACCCAGTGCCAACGGCTGCAAGAGCATGTTATAGCTGCTGCCTACCAAGTAAGTACCCAGTTAATGAAGCTATCACCATATCTGCAATGCAATAGCTTCTCTGAACTGACCTTCACTTCTGGAACTGACCTTCACTTCTGGAACTGACCTTCACTTCTGGAACTGACCTTCACTTCTGGAACTGATCTTCACTTCTGGAACTGATCTTCACTTCTGGAACTGACCTTCACCTCTCTGGAACTAACTACCTTCACCTCTCTGGAACTAACCACCTTCACCTCTCTGGAACTAACCACCTTCACCTCTCTGGAACTAACCACCTTCACCTCTCTGGCATAACCACCTTCACCTCTCTGGAACTAACCACCTTCACCTCTCTGGAACTAACCACCTTCACCTCTCTGGAACTAACCACCTTCACCTCTCTGGAACTAACCACCTTCACCTCTCTGGAAAACCTAACCACCTTCACCTCTCTGGAACTAACCACCTTCACCTCTCTCTGGAACTAACCACCTTCACCTCTCTGACTTGAGAACTAATAGAGAGCAATTTCCTCAAACTGTAGGCATGGAGAACTTTCCAAACCTCTCTATGAGCAGAGAGGCTTTCATCCCAGATCAAAGAGAGCAGAGAGGCTCTTCCTGACAACCTGTTTCCCTAATGGAGCAGAGAGGCTTTCCTAACAAACCTGAGAGCGGACCCTAATAGAGAGCAGAGAGGCTCTTCCTGACAAACCTGAGAGCGGACCCTAATAGAGAGCAGAGAGGCTCTTCCTGACAAACCTGAGAGCGGACCCTAATAGAGAGCAGAGAGGCTCTTCCTGACAAACCTGAGAGCGGACCCCTAATAGAGAGCAGAGAGGCTCTTCCTGACAAACCTGAGAGCGGACCCTAATAGAGAGCAGAGAGGCTCTTCCTGACAAACCTGAGAGCGGACCCTAATAGAGAGCAGAGAGGCTCTTCCTGACAAACCTGAGAGCGGACCCTAATAGAGAGCAGAGAGGCTCTTCCTGACAAACCTGAGAGCGGACCCTAATAGAGAGCAGAGAGGCTCTTCCTGACAAACCTGAGAGCGGACCCTAATAGAGAGCAGAGAGGCTGTTCCTGACAAACCTGAGAGCGGACCCTAATAGAGAGCAGAGAGGCTCTTCCTGACAAACCTGAGAGCGGACCCTAATAGAGAGCAGAGAGGCTCTTCCTGACGTCTGCAGGATCTATTTAGCCAAACAGGACGATGGCCTTTCTGTGGTCACCACAAGAATCGCCCTGCTCAGAGGAGGATAGACTGACATGTTTTTTATGCTTTTTAAAGAAAAGTATTTGTCTTTCTGATGGACTTTGGACTTCACTGTATTTCAGCCAACAACGTTACTCTGTCTGTGCCAGCAAGCGTATGGGATAGAGCCGGTGAGAGTGTTTAGCTACATTTTTGACTAACATGGCTGATTCCATTTCAGGAAGTGAAGATTATGTTCTCAAGGTTCACCTGAATGTTGCAAACCATTGACCTCCTGCCAAACAAACTATTTTGTGTATCTGTCTAATGAATGAGGATGCACCTTTATTTTCCTACAGTGCATAGTTAAAGGTGTCTTTGTGTGTTTATAAGTGCAAAATGCTATGTGATTTTGTTGCTGTTTAGATACCAGTACTGAGTAGTGTTATTTTGATTGTACCAGTTGCTATATAGCCCCATTTGGACTGCTACCCAGTTGCCATAGAACCCCATTTGGACTGCTACCCAGTTGCCATAGAACCCCATTTGGACTGCTACCCAGTTGCCATAGAACCCCATTTGGACTGCTACCCAGTTGCCATAGAACCCCATTTGGACTGCTACCCAGTTGCAAGCATACAGGTAACTGCCAAGATAAAGGAAACCCCAACATAGTGTCTTAATAGGTCACTGGGCACCACGAGCCAGAACCGCTTCAATGCACCTTGGTATAGATTCTAAGTGTCTGGAACTCTTGGAGGATGCGACATCATTCTTCCACCAGAAATTCCATCATTTGGTGTTTTGTTGATGGTGATGGAAAACGCTGTCTCAGGCTCCGCCTCCAGAATATCCCATAATTGTTCAATTGCTGAGATCTGGTGACTGAGACAGCCATGGTATATGGTTTACATAGTTTTCATACTCATCAAACCATTGTGACCACTCGTGCCCTGTGGATGGGGTCATTGTCATCCTGGAAGAGACCACTCCCCATCAAGGTAGATCTGTTTCACCCTACAGTAGGTAGCAGGGGATCACTCAGAATAGCTGTGTATTTACTGGAGTTGACCTTGTCCTCTATGGGGTTGAGTGGACCTAAACCATGCCAGGAAAATGCACCTCCACACCATAAGAGCTGCCAATAAGTACCCTCATTTACTGGTGTGTCCTTTTATTTGAGCAGTTCCCTGTAGCTGGTCACTGTGATACACAATTTACTAGCACCTACTCTGAAAAGCCCTAACTATTAGTCAGCAGGAAGAGTCTGTTAGTAACAGGGGTTGTTGTTGTTGAAATTGAAACACCCTGACCGTTACGGGCTTTCCAGTGATCTATCCTGGAATTACTGGGGAATGCCACTCATTAAATCAACTGCATCGAAGGAACATTCCATAAGGTAGTTTGTTCTCTTGGGAGGGGGGTCCACCCCCTTGATCAGAGGGAAAATTCCAACCATTTCACTGTGCATTTCCCTTTGTAATTTCTATATGGCCTCCCACTTGAGCTTGTTGTCGGTGACGTGCACTCCAAGCTGGCTTGTGTCCCACATGACATCCACACGATTCTGAAACCAGGTGGGAGTTTTAAATATCTGATTTAAATCATGCAGTAGAAATTAAAGTTTGTTTCCTGTACACAACTGTATTTCTGACGTGATTACTATACACAATCTGTTGTGAATAACTCATCACTCTGTAGGTTTTTGCTAAGTGTGTCCATATATGGAGAAAAACTCTGAAATGGGATGTTTTTTAAATATTGTATCTTGTGTGATTTCCTATGCCGTTATCCTATACCAGAACATATGGCATATGGATGGTGTTGCACATGTTGTATGTTGTCCCTTCAGTAATACCTTATCTGTTTTATACACTGGGCTTAAAGTTGACTTAATGCTGAAGGTGCGACTTTGCATACTGCTTGGTGGCTTTCCTATCTTTGGTAGAGCTTGTAATACTGAGCACATTCTCAGCCAAACAGAATGACTGCTGCCTTGAAGTTTCTGGAACAATGTACATTGGTAACGTCAGTAACTTGAGTCTGTTGGCATTTCAGTTTCTTTCCCATCTTTATCATGGTTGTTGTCAGACCAAAACTCAAGTTCATTAGAAATGATTTGTGCAATCTGTTGATTTTTCCTGAAATACAGTTCACATTCTGAATATAATTCTGTGTGATTAATCTCTTCTGTTGCTGATGGTGAATGTTATCACCAAATGAGTTACTCCATTTTCACTGCCTGGTACAGAAATGATAGAATCTCAACCAACTGTTTTCAGTGGCCCCTGTGGGCTCTGCTGTGAACATTTCTGGGAGATTGTATCATTTTCATTGAAGTTAGTGGGAATCTGTAGTTGCTACATCCATTTTGGGATTTCTAAATGATATATACCCATTGATTCTTGAATATCTTATAAATGCCTCACGAGCTTAGTTGAACTACCATGTTGATATAATGGATGGTCAGTCCTTGCATCCACAGCTCTCTGTCTATGAATTTGAGAGCAGTTACATTTCTCCAGGCCCATCCTTCAGGCCCAAAACACAGTCTGGGGTCAGCTCTGTCTATGAATTTGAGAGCAGTTACATTTCTCCAGACCAAAAAAACACAGTCTGGGTGACTGCTTTGTCATTGTTTCAATTAAGGATTCTAGTTTTAATCTCAAACTACTTCAACAAATGCAGATCTCACTGAAATCCAGCTGGTATAGCACAAATATTGCAATCTAAACAAATGCCCTAAAATAAATGGAATGTACGCTATAGTCTGTGTGTACGTCTCGCTTTAAAAAAACATGCATAACAAATATATGTTAAATGATGCCACTAACAATGCAAATAGTTGGTATGGAAATCTTGTTCTAAGAGCAGCCAGCAGCAAAACCCACTGGAACAGAAGATTACATAACGGAAGTGGACTCCATGAACTGTCTGACCATGTGAAATACAGTCCTAACTGGAACAGAAGATTACAATTTAACGGAAGTGCTACGGGGTGTTTAGTAGAACTGTCTGAAGGAGTTTAGTGAAATACAGTGTTTAGTAGAGGACATGTTTAGTGAAGTCGACGGGTGTTTAGTAGAGGACGTGCGACGGGGTGTTTAGTAGAAGACGTGCGACGTGCGACGGGTGTTTAGTAGAGGACGTGCGAAGTAGAAGACTACGGGTGTTTAGTAGAAGAGATGAAGGCTACGGGTGTTTAGTAGAAGACGTCACGACGGGGTGTTTAGTAGAAGACGTACAAGTCTACGGGTGTTTAGTAGAAGACGTGCGACGGGGTGTTTAGTAGAAGAGACGAAGTGTTTAGTAGAAGATTTAGTAGAAGACGTGCGAAGTCTACGGGGTGTTTAGTAGAAGACGTTTAGTAGAGGACGTGCGAAGTCTACGGGGTGTTTAGTAGAAGACGTGCGAAGTCTGCACGGGTGTTTAGTAGAAGACGTGCGAAGTCTACGGGTGTTTAGTAGAAGACGTGTGAAGTCTACGGGGTGTTTAGTAGAAGACGTGTGAAGTCTACGGGGTGTTTAGTAGAAGACGTGTGAAGTCTACGGGTGTTTAGTAGAAGACGTGTGAAGTCTACGGGTGTTTAGTAGAAGACGTGTGAAGTCTACGGGTGTTTAGTAGAAGACGTGTGAAGTCTACGGGTGTTTAGTAGAAGACGTGTGAAGTCTACGGGTGTTTAGTAGAGGACGGTGAAGTCTGCGGGGTGTTTAGTAGAAGACGTGCGAAGGCTATGGGGTGTTTAGTAGAAGACGTGTGAAGTCTACAGGGTGTTTAGTAGAAGACGTGCGAAGTCTACAGGGTGTTTAGTAGAAGACGTGTGAAGTCTACGGGGTGTTTAGTAGAAGACGTGTGAAGTCTACGGGGTGTTTAGTAGAAGACGTGCGAAGGCTATGGGGTGTTTAGTAGAAGACGTGCGAAGGCTATGGGGTGTTTAGTAGAAGACGTGTGAAGTCTACGGGGTGTTTAGTAGAAGACGTGCGAAGTCTACGGGGTGTTTAGTAGAAGACGTGCGAAGTCTACGGGGTGTTTAGTAGAAGACGTGCGAAGGCTATGGGGTGTTTAGTAGAAGACGTGTGAAGTCTACGGGGTGTTTAGTAGAGGACGTGCGAAGTCTACGGGGTGTTTAGTAGAAGACGTGTGAAGTCTACGGGGTGTTTAGTAGAGGACGTGCGAAGTCTACGGGGTGTTTAGTAGAAGACGTGCGAAGTCTACGGGGTGTTTAGTAGAAGACGTGCGAAGGCTATGGGGTGTCTAGTGTTTTTGAATAGTAATATTCACTAGATGTACTTTGTATCATCACCTATAACTCCAGTCCTAGCTCTTCTCAGAATAACCAGCAGTCTTAATTTGATACCAGAAGATGAATGATTCCATATTCACTTAAGTTTCTTCAAAAAAAAAAAAAGCCCAAAGACAAGTCCCATGATGACAACTTTATTTACATGAACAACTGGCAAGCAGACAGACCACTGGGACAAAGATGTGAATGCAGAGGGGTACAAAATAATCCCTGAAAAACAAGCAGTCAGACTCCAGTCGTGTTAACGAAGGACACCATATCTATCTGAGGCCATTCAGTTTCCTCCTCCACAATGCAACACAATTCAGAGTATTTCAGAACACCCAGCTGACATGAGCGATACCAACCACCACCATATAATCTTACTGAATACTAATCTGATTTAATACTGAATGCATCATCGTCTCGTGTATTTAAGATCTGTTAACTACCACCAGTTTTTTAAATGAGTCTTTTGAGGACTTCTGTAGATTTAAAAACATACCCAATATGGTGTTATAAATTCAGTAGCAGTAACATTGAAAAACCCACAATTTCCTGTGGTAGAATTGTCATTGGTTGCACTAATTGCACTGTTTGTCTACATAACCTGTTTGAAGTACTCATGACATTACCCTGAAGAAGGCACAGTGATGCTGAAACGTTGGTAAATACCCAATAAATTACTGGGAGTTTATATATGGAGTGTGTGCGACTTTATTTTGATAGCTTATCATTTTTTTGTTGTTGTTCGTCTGCACCTCCACACAAACATGTTCTGGGTGTGCGCCAGCTCATGTTTTTCAATCAGCATAAAGGACTAACAAAACAACACATTCAATATCTCCCTTTTTCAGAAAAATGTTTCTCATTTTCAGATGAATATTCTTCATCATCCCTAATTAATGGACATGTCACTGTTCCTGTGTACGAGTTACAGTAAATGCAGGCAGCAGTATTCTTCTTCCATAGCTACCTCACTTCCTGTGGCTGCCATTTCCTGAATGCCTGCAGCGTTTCCATGGTGACACCCCTTCCTTTAAAATAGTGTAAAAGCCCTTACACACGTGGTAAGCAGTGCTCTAAAACAAATGTCTTAAAGTGAGAAGATCATTCAGCTATAGAAAGTATGGTTAGAAAATGACAATTCTAAAAGTACAGGTTGTTCAAGAGTTCTCTTCCATAAATATTTGCTCTGAGGGTAGGCTATAAAAAGGCTTAGGTTTACAAGGTCAGAATAATACAGTCAAATACGTCAGAATTTATGTCATGATGTAAATTCAGATTTATTTTATTAAATAGACTTTGTCTCCATCTTAACCTAAAGTATTTGTTGTGCATCAATCACATTTGAGTAAACATTAAAAGGTGACATCCCAAAGTGTTGTACTTGGCACTAGAGTGCAGTAAGCCCTTACAGATAAAGCAGCAGTAAATGTCAATGTGAGCTCCAGTGAAGGTAACTGTAACAGAACCATCTGGACCTTTCATCTAAGTGTTGTGTTCAAACTGACTGTAGGTTGCTCCTTGACGACAGGTCCCACAAATCACTCTGGCATCAATACATATGATAGGGTTGCATTCAAGTACCACAAAATAGGGGCAGTTCTGAAACTGTTGCAAAGCCAGGGGCATGGTTAAGTGAACTTCTTTAGTGACATTACATTCAACGATGAATAAATTAAAGGTGTGTCTGTACACACTAAAAGTCTTTAATTTTCTGTACAACAAAAGTGCTGCACGTCCAAGCATACCTGCAGGGTGACATTTGGGCTAGTTAACTTTTGAACTTTGATGGTAATTCAGCCCATAGTTCCCAGTCATCTGCTGTCTTCCCCTCCTTCGCCTATCCACTCTCAATGTCCTCTCTTTGGCTTCCCGCGATATGTCCCTCACCCGTTCATCCTCGCATCATACCTAGAGAAAAAAGCACTTTTACTACGGGAATAATTATCCTACAACGTAAAAGTAAAATTGTAATAACTTCCAGGCTAATATAGCTCTCGAGAACCCAATCACTCACTCTCGGATACTGTCGGGAATCTGCAGGCGTTCCATGGGGATGTACTCAGACAGCTCCTGCAGGCTGTGAATGAAGCGGATCTTCCGGCTGAACTTCTCACTGTGGAGGGCACAGAGAGGTCAGAGGTTTGAGAGAACATCAGCATGGTCAAGGCATATGCTGCAGCTGGATCTTCACAACAGATGGAGTGGGACTCACTGAATCAGTGTGACTCGTTGAATCATCTGAGGACTGATGTGGTTCAAATGAAATATGACTTTAATGGTTCTGCTCACCTGATGAAAGGCCTGATGACAGTGATGAGTGCTTTGATGTACCAGGCAGGGTGGACCACAAAGAGCCCCTTCAGATCCTTCCTCAACCTGCCAGGAGAACCATCACCATGACTCCACAGGCATTACATTTACATGACTCATTTAATCCACATTATTCAGGGCGAGTTACAATACGTGTCAAATACGTAGGCAGAAACAACCACATGATATGAGTAACATAGTGCCTGAGGCAGATTCTCAGCGAACACGGCGAATGTCTGATTTCATAAACAATCCCCTGGGAAGAAACCTGACATCAACGTCTGTTTCTCTGAGTCACGTGAAGAAAATCATACACTTAGACGCCTCAGTAAACACCAACCTTAGTTGAATACAATAAGAATGTTCATCCTATGTGTAGTTCTCCTCTTAATGCCCTGGGAAGAGTGCCATGATATACAGCGTTGAGACCTGATTCTGATGATATGACTCAAAGCTCACGGTCGCATAGCAACCGTATTTGCCTCCAAATTGAGCGCGTGAGGTAACGTCTGAGGGCTGGTTTTCTCAAAGACACCAGTGTCTGGAAATAGGTCTGGTCTCGTCCAAGTTCACCAGAAGACATGCTACAGATGTAGGATCTAAATTGGATCACTCTTTTGCAGGATAACGTTCCTGCAATGCAGGACATTTTTTACGTAGTGTATTTGAGGTTTAAAAAGGCTTCTGACGTGTTGACTTGATTTTCCCTTACGAAAAATATATCAACCCTTACACAAATGTCCATCAATTAAAATCCACATAATAATTCACATTTCCGGTTGCTTCAAGATTATGTTTGTATTGTAGCAAACTGGCTCAAATTAAGATCCTACATCTGTACCTTTGGCACTATAATTCCCTAAGGCAGGGTTTCCCAAACTTGATCCTGCCCCCTGGGAGAACGTTTGGGTTTTTGCCCTTACACTACACAGCTGATTCAGATAATCAAAGCTTGGTGATGAGTAGTTTATTTGAATCAGCTGTGTAGTGCTATGTCAACAACCACAACGTGCACCCGGGTTTGGGAAACCACACCCTAAGGTATATTAGAGCAAGATGATGGTCGACCTGATGTTTGGGAGGCCACTGTGGTATGCACAGTGAATGTGGTGGTTTATGTATGGGAACGTTATGCTGTGGAGTGTGGCCAGTGGCCAGGCATGCAGAGACTGAGCACTGAGCTGCCTTTATAAGGGCTATGGAAACATCTCAATGATAAGGACGACCACATTACAGTAGAACCAACAGCACAGATACAGTATGAGACAAATGGCAAATATACCGACACGTGGATATACTTTAGTATACTTATTTTTGATTGGACTTTGTATTATTGATATTGATAATTGTACTGCGATGTTGAGAGAGCCAGCACACAAGCATTTCACTGCACCTTTTATACCTGCTGGAAACTGTGTACGTGACGAATACAATTTGATTTTGATTTGGCACACGCACACAGTCAGGGATCAGAGGGTTATCTGAGGAATGTCCGGAGGGGCACTTCCCTGTGGTAGAGATCCTCACAGCCCTGAATCATTATACTACCTGTGGTAGAGATCCTCACAGCCCTGAATCATTATACTACCCTGTGGTAGAGATCCTCACAGCCCTGAATCATTATACTACCCTGTGGTAGAGATCCTCACAGCCCTGAATCATTATACTACCCTGTGGTAGAGATCCTCACAGCCCTGAATCATTACACTACCATGTGGTAGAGATCCTCACAGCCCTGAATTATACTACCATGTGGTAGAGATCCTCACAGCCCTGAATCATTACACTACCCTGTGGTAGAGATCCTCACAGCCCTGAATCATTACACTACCCTGTGGTAGAGATCCTCTGAATCATTATACTACCATGTGGTAGAGATCCTCACAGCCCTGAATCATTACACTACCCTGTGGTAGAGATCCTCACAGCCCTGAATCATTACACTACCCTGTGGTAGAGATCCTCACAGCCCTGAATCATTATACTACCATGTGGTAGAGATCCTCACAGCCCTGAATCATTATATTACCATGTGGTAGAGATCCTCACTGAATCATTATACTTCCCTGTGGTAGAGATCCTCACAGCCCTGAATCATTATACTACCCTGTGGTAGAGATCCTCACAGCCCTGAATCATTATACTACCCCTGTGGTAGAGATCCTCACAGCCCTGAATCATTATACTACCATGTGGTAGAGATCCTCACAGCCCTGTGGTAGAGATCCTCACAGCCCTGAATCATTATACTACCCTGTGGTAGAGATCCCTGAATCATTACACTACCCTGGTAGAGATCCTCACAGCCCTCCACTACCCTGTGGTAGAGATCCTCAGCCCTGAATCATTATACTACCCTGTGGTAGAGATCCTCACAGCCCTGAATCATTACACTACCCTGTGGTAGAGATCCTCACAGCCCTGAATCATTATACTACCCTGTGGTAGAGATCTCACAGCCCTGAATCATTATACTACCCTGTGGTAGAGATCCTCACAGCCCTGAATCATTATACTACCCTGTGGTAGAGATCCTCACAGCCCTGAAGCATTACTACCCTGTGGTAGAGATCCTCACAGCCCTGAATCATTATACTACCCTGCCTCACAGCCCTGAATCATATACTACCCTGTGGTAGAGATCCTCACAGCCCTGAATCATTACACTACCCTGTGGTAGAGATCCTCACAGCCCTGAATCATTATACTACCCTGTGGTAGAGATCCTCACAGCCCTGAATCATTATACTACCCTGTGGTAGAGATCCTCACAGCCCTGAATCATTATACTACCATGTGGTAGAGATCCTCACAGCCCTGAATCATTATACTACCCTGTGGTATCCTCACAGCCCTGAATCATTATACATTCCTGTGATATTCCACACGTCGGGGGAGGAGAAGCCATTATACTACCCTGAGATAGGACAGGAATAAGAGCCCTCCCATTAGAGTCCTCCCATTCTGTCCAATACCTGGACCACAGCCCTGAATCTATACAGAGAACCATGTGGCCACTCACAGCCTCCCCCTCCTCTGAATCATCTACCCTGTGGTACAGATCAGCAGAGGGAACCTTATACTGCCCATGTGGTAGAGATCCTCACAGGAATCATTACTACTACCTTCTGTCAATGGAATATAACTACCCTGTGGTAGAGATTTGATGGCCTGCATCTTATTACCTGGGAGCCATGCTGAATCATTATACACCATAGACATCCTCAGCCTTCTGACACCATCAGGTAGAGCGTCCCCACTATGTACCTGCAGCCTGAATCACACTACCCTGTGGTAAAAACAAACTAAAACTACTTTGATTGTCATCTTTCATTGAGACCTGAATCATTATACTACCATGTGGTAGAGATTGTCCGTCTACACTGACCTGTGGTAGAGATTGTCCCTGAACTCATTAGTTCTCCCCGTGTTCTCTGGTAGATAACAGGAGAGAACGTGAATCATTATACTACCCTGTTCATAGCCTCCCCCTGAATCATAATGTGGTAACCTAGGAAACACAGAGGCATACCTCATGATTATAATCATTTCACATGTAGATCACATAGAATTACATAGTGGTAGAATGACAAGTTCCAACTGTGGGAGTATAGACACAGCCCTACATGTTCAGCTGCTAGAGTGTTCAGTAATCATGCTAATGGGGTCCAATAAAATACTGAAATATTTAAGGTAAATGTATTTCTGTTTGAACTCTGTTGTTGTTTGACATCATGATGAGGTAACTTGTTGAGCCCAGTAAGGCTATTCATAAAATAGATACAATCTTATAGTCAAGATAGGACAGGAATCCTCCTCATTACGTCCTCCCATACTATTATTTTGGGGGTATATACAGTAATATATAGATGGGGATGGACTCTACAAGAGAGTCGAAGGCATTCCACAGGGACACTGGCCCATGTTGACTCAATGCTTCCCACAGTTGTATGATGCTTCCACATCAGGTGGTTGGATGTCCTTTGGTACGTCCCCTATGTACCTGGTGACCTCCAAGAGGTGACACTGACTGGGATACTCATAGTTCTCCGTGTTCTCTGGTAGATAACTGTTGTGATGCGTTCATAGCCTCCCGTAATGAAAAACACAGCATGTTGACGTTGTTCCAGTTCTTGACACTAATGGGGACGGTGTTTCTGTTTGAACTCTGTTGTTGTTTGACATCATGGGACATTGGCCCATGTTGATTCATAATGCTATCCTACTAATTTAAAGGACTCCATGTTGTTTACAGGGACACTGGCCCATTTTCAATGCTTCCCATTGTATGAAGTTGGTTGGATGTCCTTTGGGTTTAACTAGGCAAAACACAGTCGTTGTTAACAAACCAGTGTGCGGCTGGCAACAAATATTTAAAGATGTTTTTAAAATGACAGGCCAGTGAAAATGACAGCCTGACCTACCCACGGCCAAACCCAGGCACGCTGGGACACTCACGGCCGGATGTGATGCAGCCTGGATTCGAACCAGGGACTGCAGTGCCTTAGATCGCTGTGCCACTCGGGAACAGCCATACCCCGTTCAAAGGCACTTAAATCTTTTTGTCTTTCCCATTCACCTTCTGAATGGCACACATATACAATCCATGTCTCAATTGTCTCAAGCTGAAAAATCCTACTTTAACCTGGCTCCTCCTTCATCTACACTGATTGAAGTGGATTTAACAAGTGACATCAATAAGGGATCATAGCTTTCACCTGGATTCACCTGGTCAGACTACGTCATGGAAAGAAAGAGCAGTTCTTAATGTTTGGTATATCAGATATAATTACATAGTGCAACTGAAAATCATTCCCTTTCACTGAGGCCTGTCATTTTCAGCAAATGCATATAGTGAGCTACACAACAGATGCTGTGTCATATGCACTCAGCTGGACTCAGTTATGGAAGCATTGATTTTACAGGTTGGTCAGAGTGGCTACTTGACAGTCAGCTTCAGCTGTGTCTCACCTCCGTGAGAGAGCACCTGGAGGTATGGCTCCAGGACACTCATGTTGACGTGGTACTCCTGTCCTGCAACGCAGAACCTTCTCCAGCGGCGCCCCTGTTGTCCACCTGGTCTAGCTCCATCGAGCCCATCTCTGCCTGCTCCATCACCGTGGTGCCTGAGACACCATCCCCCCGGCCCAGCCGTGGCAGGTCATCTGGAGGGTCATCAGAGGGGTCAGATGAAGGTCAAGAATGGTGGGATTAGATTGTGCAAGCATCATACCATTCCATTTCAGAATGGAATTCAACATATAAAATGGAATGGAATAGAAGAATACTATGTTCCAAATTGAATTTCTCTTTATCTCTCTACTACCCTCTGTTTTCTGACCTCCCACTACAGTTCATTCTACCCCCACACCCCCTCAGTCTCTCTCCTACTCTGTTGTCTGACCTCCTACAGTTCATTCTACCCCCACACCCCCCAGTCTCTCTCCTACTCTCTGTTTTCCTGACCTCCCACTACAGTTCATTCTACCCCCCACACCCCCCAGTCTCTCTCCTACTCTCTGTTTTCTGACCTCCCACTACAGTTCATTCTACCCCACACCCCCCTCAGTCTCTCTCCTACTCTCTGTTTTCTGACCTCCCACTACAGTTCATTCTACCCCCACACCCCCAGTCTCTCTCCTACTCTCTGTTTTCTGACCTCCCACTACAGTTCATTCTACCCCCACCCCCCTCAGTCTCTCTCCTATCTCTCCACCAGTTCATTCCCCCCACACCCCCTCAGTCTCTCTCCTACTCTCTGTTTCTGACCTCCCACTACAGTTCATTCTACCCCACACCCCCAGTCTGCAAGCTCTCCTATCTCTGTTGTCTGACCTCCCACCAGTTCATTCACCCTCCCATCCCAGTTCTCTCACCCTACTTCCAGTTTGTCTGACCTCCACTCCAGTTCATTCTACACACCCCCTCAGTCTCTCTCACCCTCCCACTACAGTTCTTCTCTCCCCCTCAGTCCTTCCACTTCTGTTTTCTGACCTCCCCTGTCACCCTCCCACACCCCCTCAGTCTCTCCCTCTCACCTCCCACGACAGTTCATTCTCCACAGTCTCTGTACTACCCTCTGTTTTCTGACCTCCACTACAGTTCATTTCTCCCCACACCCCCTCACTCCAGTTCTTGTCTCCTCTCTCACCTTCCACCCCTTCTCTTCTCATGTCCCCTCTCTCACCCCTTCCCACTCCAGTTGTGCAAGCTCACCCTCCCACTCAGTTCATTTCTTCTCTGTCTCTCCCACCTCTTCTTGTCTCTCACCCTCCCACTCCAGTTCTTGTCTCCCCTCCTTCTTGTCTCACCCTCCCACTCCAGTTCTTGTTTCTTCTCTCTCACCCTCCCACTCCAGTTCTGTCTCCCCCTCCTCACCCTCCCACTCCAGTTCTCTTCACCCTCCCACTCCAGTTCTTGTCTCCTCTCTCACCCTTCCACTTCTGTTCTTGTCCCTCTCTCACCCACTCCAGTTCTTGTCTCCCTCTCACCCTCCCACTCCAGTTCTTGTCTCCCTCTCACCCTCCCACTCCAGTTCTTGTCTCCTCTCTCACCCTCCCACTCCAGTTCTTGTCTTCTCTCCCCTCCCCCCCAGTTCTTGTCTCCTCTCTCCCTCCAGTTCTTGTCTCCCCCTCTCACCTCCCACTCCAGTTCTTGTCTCCCCTCTCTCTCCTCCAGTTCTTGTCTCCCCTCTCACCCTCCCACTCCAGTTCTTGTCTCCCCTCTCACCCTCCCACTCCAGTTCTTCTCTCCCACTCCAGTTCTTGTCTCCCCTCTCACCCTCCCCTCCCAGTTCTTGTCCCTCTCTCACCCTCCACTCCAGTTCTTGTCTCCTCTCTCACCCTCCACTCCAGTTCTTGTCTCCCCTCTCACCCTCTCACTTCAGTTCTTGTCCCCCTCCACCCTCTCCAGTTCTTGTCTCCCCTCTCACCCTCCCACTCCAGTTCTTGTCTCCCCTCTCACCTCCCACTCCAGTTCTTGTTTCTTCTCTCACCCTCCAGTTCTTGTCTCCTCTCTCACCCTCCCACTCAGTTCTTGTCTCTCTCTCACCCTCCCACTCCAGTTCTTGTCTCCCCTCTCACCCTCCCACTCCAGTTCTTGTTTCTTCTCTGCCCTCCACTCCAGTTATTGTCTCCTCTCTCATCTCTCCCACTCCAGTTCTTGTCTCCCCTCTCACCCCACTCAGTTCTTGTTTCCTCTCTCACCCTCCCACTCCAGTTCTTGTTTCTTCTCTCACCCTCCCAATCCAGTTCTTGTCTCCCCTCTCACCCTCCCACTCAGTTCTTGTCTCCCTCTCACCCTCCCACTCCAGTTCTTGTCTCCTCTCTCATCCTCCCACTCAGTTATTGTCTCCCCTCTCACCCTCCCACTCCAGTTCTTGTCTCCTCTCTCACCCTCCCACTCCAGTTCTTGTCTCCTCTCTCACCCTCCCACTCCAGTTCTTGTCTCCTCTCTCACCCTCTTACTCCAGTTATTGTCTCCCCTCTCACCCTCCCACTCCAGTTCTTGTCTCCTCTCTCACCCTCCCACTCCAGTTCTTGTCTCCCCTCTCACCCTCCACTCCAGTTCTTGTCTCCTCCTCACCCTCCCACTCCAGTTCTTGTCTCCCCTCTCACCCTCCCACTCCAGTTCTTGTTTCTTCTCTCACCCTCCCACTTCAGTTCGTGCATGCTGTCAGGGAAGTTGCAGGACTCGCTGTCCCGAGGCGTCTCCAGGGCCTCCAGGTTGATGTCCAGCTCCGTGTCATCTTCGTCGGGTGAGAGGGCGGCGGCAGAGTACCCCGGTGTCCCCTGACTTCACACTGCGGTCCGCTGAGTCGGTAATGGGACAGGGTCAGGCTGAGGGTGGCGCCACCAGACGCTTCTTCCTTATGGGGTTTTCTGACAGGGCCAGGCTGGTGGGTGGAGCTGGGGAGTAGCACACAAAAGGGATTGTGGGATATGGTGCAGTACTTTTGGAATTAGGCCTTTGCAGGCATATGGTATTAGGGATATACCTGGTCTCTCTGCATTTTCTCCTTGGGTCTCAGGACTATGGGAATCTTCAGGAAGAGGTCTAGGGGGAATATAAAATAGTTGAAAAAGCTTAGTACTGCTTTCTTACCCGATCATAACAAAAAGCTTAGTACTGCCTTCTTACCCAGTCATAACCAAAAAAGCTTAGTACTGCTTTCTTACCCGGTCAAACCAAAAGCTTAGTACTGCTTTCTTGCGGTCATAACCAAAAGCTTAGTACTGCTTTCTTACCCGGTCATAACCAAAAGCTTAGTACTGCTTTCTTACCGGACATAACCAAAAAGCTTAGTACTGCTTTCTTACCCGGTCATCATAACCAAAAAGCTTAGTACTGCTTTCTTACCGGTCATAACCAAAAAGCTTAGTACTGCTTTCTTACCGGTCATAACCAAAAGCTTACTGCTTTCATAACCAAAAAAGCTTAGTACTGCTTTCTTTACCGGTCATAACCAAAAGCTTAGTACTGCTTTCTTACCCGGTCATAACCAAAAAGCTTAGTACTGCTTTCTTACCGGACATAACCAAAAAGCTTAGTACTGCTTTCTTACCCGGTCATAACCAAAAAGCATTCTTTGCAGGGACCTAAAATATCATTTAAGATTGTCATCGTGAACAGGCTGGGGTTTACAGTTCATGAGGTCAGGGGGTAAGGTTAAAGGTCAGGATTAGGTTTGTCTCTGACCTGGGGGAACTCCTCATCCTGCCATTCCTCCCTCAGCTCCATGTCCTGGATGTAGGAAAAGCAGCCTTCGCCCCCTCTGGACTCCTACAGAACAGACAGCATGTCACAGTACATTCAATAGTCTTGCTGTACATGTTGTAATAATCAAAAGATTCAACAACCGTCTATAGTCCTTAAGAGCTCAAATAAGACACAGTCTGACAGACACTCTGAAGAAGGCCACTGCCCAAATGCATGTACCATGTTTTTAATGTGATGATACCAAATTAATAAAGTCTTTGTAAAGTGCCTGTCAAACATTACGCATGAATCACAATGTCGAATCATTGCAATATGTTCATTGGTTACCAGGGAGAACGACTGCCTCATCATTGAAACCAGGAAGTTCAAGGCTGACTGTGGTACTGCAGGCATTGTGTTGGCAGAAACAGGATTATAGGGATGGGCATTTGACATTTTTGATTGTTCTTGTACACACATAATGTGCATTTATCTATATGCCACCAGTGTGAAACAATACCTAATTTATCATAACCATTAGTACTATTTAAGATTAATTTATTGAAACTGTAAAATAAACTGGTTATATTATACTGTGGAACACAATGTTCTAAAAGGCAGTAACCTCAGCAGGGCCGCTTGCATAGAAGCCAATGGCTGGACAACGGCATAGCATTGTTTTGTTCATTTAACAGACAAGCCACTCTTACTTGCCGAGCCCTTAGCACAGTCAAGATACACCTTGCAAACAAGCACCCGCCCCCACACACTGAGAAGAGTCTTCAAGTTCTCCCTCACCTCACTCCAGTGCTCAGAGAGTACAGACACAATCACGTCCAAGTGCAGAAGAGCGAGAGAGAAAGCGAACAATGTAGGCTTGCAACTTGTCTTACTCCATGTGTGTCCTCTGGCTGTCATTTGGTCTAGACTGCCTCATGTGTGTCCTCTGGCTGTCATTGGTCTAGACTGCCTCTGCCAGTGGACACACTTGACAAGGTTTCAGGACCACTGCAAGAGTCAAACAGCACCCTCTGTGACTGTGCCTCCAGTACTCCATGGAAGAGTGGTTCACAAAGTGGCCAACACACCCTTAGACCCACCAGCTGCATGCACAATGCCCTTGGAACATATGTACAGTATGTCTGCTAACTTCCTATATTGTGTTAACGTTTCATTAGTGCTCACCTGTCATATGAATTAGACTTTACGCACCGTAAAAGGAAATAAGGGCTTTTAAAATAATGACGTTCATATAGCATCACACTGAAAAGACATACAAATGACTCATTTGTAAACTGTCATAAAGGGGAATAGTCTTGGTTTAGAAGACCACCAGCTGTCACTTAGAAATTAAAACAGAGTGATAAGCAAATGCTAGGTGCACCAATAAATTGGCAAAGAAAAAATAATTATAAAATGAAGAATCATGAAACTACAGTAAGTTTATCCATATACTTTAAGCACTGTTAGTGTCATTGCACAGTATTAACATGTTGTAAACTAACTTTGCACAACTGTGTTCAAGCCGTCAACTGGATTATACATTGCTTCCACATCAGTTTCCCCGTCTCCAACAACCTAGTTCTACTGTAGTTACACAATGCCTTTGTAAATAAAGAGACACGCCGATACACAAAGCGACTGAGCATAGCCTACCTTTCACCCTTTCCTCTGTATAAACGCGCACTCATGCAGACATCATGATTAAAGATGAGTAAAAAAACGTTAAAAATGTTTATCAAGAAGATAAGTCAATTAAAAGTCGTCAATTGTAAACACTCCGACGTTCGCACAAGTGCAGTGTTCTTGACGACCCAACCACAGCAAACAATACATTAGCTTAGCCAATCAGAGGCTTTGTACGTGCTCGGCTGGTGACACGTTCACCACACCTGAGTGAGTGAGAACTTTCTGATCTATCACTCGTCGCAACTTGTAAACACATCAAAACAGAGCAGATTCGTAGATAAATAGTTGAGTATCTCAATGCAGCAGCCTCAAACTCTTACCACACTGAAAGGAAACACATTTCAGCAACAATAACAGTTCCTGTTTACTCAACTATCATTACAAAAAACGGTTGGCCTTCTCCTGATTTTTTAAAACGAGAATGACACATCAATAGGTCCCTCTCGAGAGCCTGTATGTCTATGGTTTAATGAGTCAACCCAGCTGAACTCGTGACAGTAAGGTTGGTTTGTGAGATGTGGTCTGAGTATAAACTCATTATCTATTTAATTATTTAAAATGTGGGCGTCCCGTTATGACGTGATCGTTGTGGCACTGAACACCTGAACATCTTGTGAGATTAGAATATAGGGGTTTTAAGGGTGTGTATGTGTTCTGTGTTGCAACCAACCAGTGAACAGATCTCAACTCAATTGAACACTTAAGGGAGATTCTGAGCGGCTCGTGAGACAGCGTTTCCCACCATCTACAAAAACCAAATTATGCAATGTCTCGTATCCTTCAATAGCGTTCCAGACACTTGAAGAATCTTTGCCACGGCGCATTGAAGCTGTTCTGGCCCAACGCAATATTGAACTTGCACGTTTTGTGTATTTTGGCAGTTACCTGTAGACGTGTAAAACAATATGTTAATAGCTGCTCGTGGTGGGAAGGGAAGACAACCTCTGTGCTCTTGCATTGTTCCCGATGAAGCATGCCTACTCTGTGTTTAGGAAACCTGATATTGTAATGGCCACGGCCTGTAGAGGAAGGATTATTGAAGCCTCTGCCTATAAGAGGACAGGAGTAGATAGCAGGGATTAACCTAACGCAAAGAAAAACCCCAGATTCAAAACTCCCTTCCGCCAGCATTATGTCAAAATATGTTCCTTGATCACCAAATATGGAGTTACGCTGAGCAACCATCTCATTTCCTCCCGTTTAGCCGGTATGTAGCCTACTTCAAAAAAGCAACGGGAAAAAATGCCTCTTTAACGCCAATAATCTATCTATACCTCAACTCCAATCTATCCACCTCCAGCAGATAGATTGATGACAATATACAGAAGGGATATGGAAGGAATTCGGAGGCAACTAATGACATCAGAGATACAGTGGCTGTCTTTCTGTACCTCGCAGTACAAGTATCAGACAGGACTAAGATCAGTATGTTTCTTTCCAATTACCAGTATATTAATTATAGGCCTAAATCAAAGTATATCTAGGGGCATTATTACATCACCCCCAGACACTGTTCGTGAATCTTGTCAACAGCTCACAAAATCCAGCGGTGGAAGTTGCCCTTTAGTCCATGTAAATCTTAGTTATAAAACTAACTTTGCAATTACTAAGCACATGCATGAATCAACGCTTTGTCAGCTTTGCAAAGCCAGCGATTCAGCATTGAGGAAGTCATTAGAGCAGAGACTCCCAGGACGGATGGCATCTTTATCGTCACTACTGGCCTGGTTAGTGTCAGAGTGACTTGACTTCCCATTTCTCCTTTTGTTAACCCCTGTCCATTGTTCAGAGAGTAGGTCATATGACATGGAGTCTAGAGGGGTGTAAATGGATAGATACAACACTCACACTTCAAACTCCATCTTTCCTCTAGCAATTGAAATCACTCATCTTTCCCTCTCTAACAATTGAAATCCACTCAATCTTTCCCTCTAACAATTGAAATCCTCCATCTTTCCTCTAACAATTGAAATCCACTCCATCTTTCCCTCTAACAATTGAAATCCACTCCATCTTTCCCTCTAACAATTGAAATCCACTCCATCTTTCCCTCTAACAGGTGAAATCCACCATCTTTCCCTCTAACAATTGAAATCCTCCATCTTTCCCTCTAACAATTGAAATCCACTCCATCTTTCCCTCTAACAATTGAAATCCACTCCATCTTTCCCTCTAGCAATTGAAATCCACTCCATCTTTCCCTCTAACAATTGAAATCCACTCCATATTTCCCTCTAGCAATTGGAAATCCACTCCATCTTTCCCTCTAACAATTGAAATCCATCTTTCCCTCTATTTCCCCATCTAACAATTGAAATCCACTCCATCTTTCCCTCTAGCAATTGAAATCCCTCCCATCTTTCCCCTTAGCAATTGAAATGAGGTGAAACAATGACACCACTGTTTTTGTTTCAGGAAACCCACACCGCTATGAGCGTCACTTCACATTTGCTACACACACTGGTTGTGAAACTATGGGTTTCCACAGAATAAACTGGCAAAGTGGTTTAATCACTTACCCATTTAGCATGTACTGGTCCCCCTGCTCTGTATAGGTCCCCATATCATCCACCCTGTGAGTGAGATCAGATGATTATTTCAGCACTGAATGGGTACCTCCAGGAACTAGTGTTTCTTGCAAAACAAGACAGCCTGCTGGCTCATCTGCCTTTCTCATGAGGAAGTCTGTTGATGTGGGTGGGTGTGTTTGTATGTCAGTGAATTCACCCTCTTCCTGTCCCTACAGGTTTTTCTGCATTTCAGCAGGACCTGTTGTGGTTGCTTCCCTATTGCCTAAGGCTAAGCTCACCTTTGGCAGCTATGGTCCTTAGTCGGCAGATTGAAACATGTTTAGCTAGAGCCTCGCAGATAGAAATGCACTGCATAGAATAAACAGAAACATTTGCACTCTGCATAATGGAGGCTTGTCCAGTCTATACATTTCATTTCTATCTGCAGCGTTCTAAACATTGCATCCATTGAATGTGCCTCAGTTCTCCCAGTCAGGGAGGAGTTAAGGACAATAGGGAGGTAGGCTTGGGCGATATTCCTTTTATACCAGGGTATTTAGAAAATACCAACGGCATGATTTTCAATACCATTATTTGGGTTAGGGCCTGGCGCCTCGCAGGGCCTGCCGCGTTGAAACTTAAGTATAACTATAAGAAATACATGATATCAGATCAGGGCTCCAGCTATGCATTTGGTTTGCTAACTTGCTAAGTGGCTAGATGTCAAGATCAAGCTTCTTGGTTACAATAGAAACATTCAATGCACTCCTGGATCAAGAACCCTGTCGCCTAATTTATTTTGTGCGTAAAGAATAAGTGAGCACTTCCGGTACAACATAAACCCCAGTGTGCTACAGAAACGGTATGAACATTTGGATACGGCCAAACTCTAGAGGAAGGTAGACAGTAGATCCCACACTGGGAGGAACTTCCATGGTCCCAACATCACAACTACTGAGTTGAAATAACATGGACAAAACAGGATAAGAAACTTTAATACTATTAAATTCTTTTCAAACATTTCAGGTGAAACCATTACATTTCCAAATTATTAAAAAGGTCAAACTGACATTTTTCACTTGATTGTCCTTCATAACATCTGCTAATGGTCTATAACCTTGACTGAAATCTACTCTACCTTTCAGTGCAGATTATGGCTACATCTCAAACACTGTTCTCATCAGTTTAGAGCATTTTATGAAATAAACAGTTATTTAACTAGACTACATCAGGCCTGGAAGTACCTTGGTTCTGGGGAGTCCTAGTTTCAGATAAGAGATCAAAGTATTATATTCAAAATAACATCAGAAATATCATTGGTACCAAGTGTTTTAACACAATCCAACGGAAGTTACTGTATCTTCGTGCGATACAATTGCATATAATCAGATAATTGTTAAATAAATTGTTTACATACATTTGCAGTATACAAAATCTTTCATTTGGGGAAAAATCAGTATTATAATGGTGTTTTGAATCAGAAGAACATTCAGAACTGATTTATTATCAATAAAACCGTCAAGGAATAATGTCTAGCTATCTCTAGCAATAACTATTCAACACAAACACTTTACTTCAACATCAAACTGCTTATCAATGATGTCAAATCAACACTGCATATCATGCAGAGTAACACTTCATTTGGACAGTCCATTTGTAGATGCTCTACAGACTATCACATTTCAACTAACTATGTACTAAACGCCAACCTTAACCAAATCATAAACTTAACTCTGACCTAACCCCAACTAACTATTAACCCTTACCTAAGCTTAGTAAGCAGTTGCTTATCAACAGATAGTTCTACAGCTGGACTATCCAAATAAAGTGGGGCCACATATTGGTTTAGGCATCTATCACAAAAATGTCCATATACACATTAGTCTAGGCTGCACACACTCTTGGGGAGAAGAGAGAGACAGCAAAATCTATTTCCGGAAAACATAACAACTGGGAGTATTTTTCCATTAACAGAGTTCCCAAATAAATTATTCCCATTCAAGGATGAAAGCATCGGTGTCACTAATATTTTTTTATTTAACCTTTATTTAACTAGGCAAGTCATTTAAGAACAAATTCTTATTACAATATCGGCCTACCCGGCCAAACCTTAACCTGGACGACGTTGGGACAATTGTGCGCCCTACGGGACTCCCAACGACCAGTTGTGATACAGCCAGGAATCAAACCAGGGTATGTAGTGGCCTCTAGCACTGAGATGCAGTGCCTTGGACACTACGCCACTGGGGAACCCCCTCCCCCATATAAAGCACAGGTGTCACTAACGTAAAGCACGGTGTCACTAACGTAAAGCACGGGTGTCACCAACGTAAAAACGCGGTGTCACTGCGTAAAGCGCGGGTGTCACTAACGTAAAAACGGGTGTCACTAACGTAAAAACGGGTGTCACTAGCGTAAAAAGCACACGGGTGTCACTAACGTAAAGCCGCGGGTGTCACTGGCATGAAACGGTGTCACTAACGTAAAGCGAGGTGTCACTAACGTAACCGCACGGGTGTCACTAATATTTTCAATGCATTTTCCATCATCTCAATATGATTGCCAGTGGATTGTTTACTCCTCTGGATTGGGAACAGTGTGCCTCCCAGTCCTCATCCCGAAAGCGGATCAATGTTGTGCCGGGCTCAGCACCCTGCACAGTCATAAACAATCTGTTCTGACTGGTCTGAATCCTGTTGCGAGAACTCTGGCCATCAGCTGTTATACAGGTTAGTGAGCTTAGGTGCTCCGCTGACCACCAGGAGTGTGAGTGACATCAGAGTCCCCTGCGTTCTCCTCTTCGCTGGCCATCTTGCTGAACTTCTCCGTCAGAGCTTCAGCGCTGATCTTCAGGCAGTCCCGTTGTCAGGGGACAGCCCTCCTCCACCTGTGTTCATAGGGGTGGGGGAAGTAGGAGTCCTCCTCTATCAGCGTCCTCAGTGTCGCTCGTTGCTGTGGTACCTCGTAACTCTCCTCTAGGGTCCCTGTGCACCTCTCTTCGCTCCCTGTCCCTCAGGAAGTCCTTGATGATGGGCAGCACCTTCTTCCTGGAGGCCAACGTGTTGCCCTGGAGGTAAGCCCTGATGTCTGAGTAAGGGCTGCTCATTGGACTCAGGCTCAGACTGGGTCTCTGGGCTTGCTCAAGGCTTGGCTCATCTGCAGGACAACAAAGACCATGTAAAAAAAAAAACATTGTAAAAAACAACCCTGGCAACCCCGAAAGCTTACTATCAACTCTTCTAATGACTTACTTTAACTCTAGATAGTCAACACTATGGGATCATGTCCGATTGGGATGGTGTAGTTCCTACCTCCCCCTGTAGAGGGTGCTGGAGCTGTGGACGGCCAGCTGCCTGAAGGGCTCCTTGTTATCATTGAAGGAGATCGTCATGGCCACCACCAGGTTGTAGCTGTGCTTGTGGCAGAACTCACAGAGCTCTTGCTGTAAGCTTTGTCTCTGTAGAAAAGCCTGAGGGACAACATTTATAGATATTACAGTTTGTTTGTAAATCTCAGTATGAACTCAAGTGCAGCTGTTGAGTCCCTTTATAAGTTCACATGAAGAGACAGGCACAGGGTTAGTGCATTTTTACTTGTGGGTGGTTCCACCTGATTGGACATGTGGGGGGGTGATCTTCATGAACTAGGTGAAACATCCCACCTTCACATTTTGAGTGTCTGAAGGGTGCGTCAGGCAGTAACACAGGGAAGTGTCTGAAGGGGTCGTCAGGCAGTAATAACAGGAAGTGTCTGAGAAGGGTGTGTCAGGCAGTAATAACAGGAAGTGTCAGGCAGTAACAACAGGGTGCGTCAGGCAGTAACAACAGGGAAGTGTCTGGAAAGGGTGTGTCAGGCAGTAACACAGGAAGTGTCTGAAGGGTCGTCAGAGTAACACAGGAAGTGTCTGAGAAGGTGCGTCAGGCAGTAACAACAGGGAGTGTCTGAAGGGTGTGTCAGGCAGTAACAACAGGAAGTGTCTGAAGGGTCGCGTCAGGCAGTAACAACAGGAAGTGTCTGAAGGGTGCGTCAGGCAGTAACAACAGGAGGAAGTGTCTGAAGGGTGCTCAGGCAGTAACAACAGGAAGTGTCTGAAGGGTGCGTCAGGCAGTAACAACAGGAAGTGTCTGAAGGGTGTGTCAGGCAGTAACAACAGGGAAGTGTCTGAAGGTGTGTCAGGCAGTAACAACAGGGGAAGTGTCTGAAGGGTGTGTCAGGCAGTAACACAGAAGTGTCAAGGGTGCGTCAGGCAGTAACACAGGAAGTGTCTGAAGGGTGCGTCAGGCAGTAACACAGGGAAGTGTCTGAAGGGTGCGTCAGGCAGTAACAACAGGAAGTATCTGAAGGGTCGTCAGGCAGTAACACAGGGGAAGTATCTGAAGGTGCGCCGGGCAGTAACAACTGAGGAAGTGTCTGAAGGGTGCGCCGGGCAGTAACAACAGGAAAGTGTCTGAAGGGTGCGTCAGGCAGTAACAACAGGAAGTATCTGAAGGGTGTGTCAGGCAGTAGTACGGGAAGTGTCTGAAGGGTGTGTCAGGCAGTAACACGGGAAGTGTCTGAAGGGTGTGTCAGGCAGTAACAACAGGGAAGTGTCTGAAGGGTGCGTCAGGCAGTAACAACAGGAAGTGTCTGAAGGTGCGTCAGGCAGTAACAACAGGAAGTGTCTGAAGGGTGCGTCAGGCAGTAACACAGGGAAGTGTCTGAAGGGTGCGTCGGGCAGTAACACAGGGGAAGTGTGTGTCTGAAGGGTGCGCCGGGCAGTAACAACAGGGAAGTGTCTGAAGGTGCGCCAGGCAGTAACAACAGGGAAGTGTGTCTGAAGGGTGCGTCCAGGCAGTAACAACAGGGAAGTATCTGAAGGGTGTGTCAGGCGGTAGTACGGGGAAGTGTCTGAAGGGTGTCAGGCAGTAACGGGAAGTGTCTGAAGGGTGTGTCAGGCAGTAACAACAGGGAAGTGTCTGAAGGGTGCGTCAGGCAGTAACAACAGGGAAGTGTCTGAAGGGTGCGTCAGGCAGTAACAACGGGAAGTGTCTGAAGGGTCGTCAGGCAGTAACAACAGGGAAGTGTCTGAAGGGTGCGTCAGGCAGTAACAACAGGGAAGTGTCTGAAGGGTGTGTCAGGCAGTAACAACAGGAAGTGTCTGAAGGAATGTGTCAGGCAGTAACAACAGGGAAGTGTCTGAAGGGTGTGTCAGGCAGTAACACAGAAGTGTCTGAAGGGTGTGTCAGGCAGTAACACAGGGAAGTGTCTGAAGGGTGCGTCAGGCAGTAACACAGAGAAGTGTCTGAAGGTGCGTCAGGCAGTAACAACAGGAAGTATCCTGAAGGTGCGTCAGGCAGTAACAACAGGAAGTGTCTGAAGAGGTGTGTCAGAGGAGCAGTAACATGGGGGAAGTGTCTGGGTGCGTCAGGCAGCAACAACAGGGAAGTGTGTCTGAAGGTGCGTCAGGCAGATAACAACAGGGAAGTGTCTGAAAGTGCGTCAGGCAATAACACAGGAAGTGTCTCTGAAGAGATGCGTCATGCAGTAACAACAGGGAAGTGTCTGAGGTGCGTCAGGCAGTAACACAGGGAAGTGTCTGAAGGGTGCGTGCGGACGTAACAACAGGAAGTGTCTGAAGTGTGTGTCAGGCAGTAACATGGGGGAAGTGTCTGAAAGTGCGTCAGGCAGCCAGCAACAGGGAAGTGTCTGAAAGTGCGTCAGGCAATGCTGCTGAGGAAGTGTCTGAAGATTACGTCGTGGCAGAACAACAGGGAAGTGTCTGAAGGGGGTGCGTCAGGCAACAACACGTCAAGTGTCTGAAGGTGCGTCGGGGCAGAACACAGGGAAACGTGTCTGAAAGATACGCTCGGGCAGTAACAACAGGGAAGTGTCTGAAGATTACGTGCGCGGCAGTAACAACGGGGGAGTGTCTGAAGATACGTCAGGCAGAACAACAGGAAATATCTGAAGGAGTGTGTCAGATTACGCTGGGCAGTGTCTGAAGGGTCATGTCAGGCAGATTACACGGGAAGTGTCTGGAAAAGGGTGTGTCAGGCGTATCGCAGATACGTCTCGTGTGTCAGGCAGTAACAACAGGAAGTGTCTGACGGCTGTCAGGCAGTAACACAGAAGTGTCTGAAGATGCGTCAGGCAGTAACAACAGGGAAGTGTCTGGGTGCGTCAGGCAGTAACAACGGGAAGTGTCTGAAGGTACGTCAGGCAGTAACAGCAGGGAAGTGTCTGAAGGGTGCGTCAGGCAGTAACAACAGGGAAGTATCTGAAGGGTGCGTCAGGCAGTAACAACAGGAAGTGTCTGAAGGGTGTGTCAGGCAGCAACAACAGGGAAGTGTCTGAAGGGGTCGTCAGGCAGTAACAAGGAAGTGTCTGTATCAGATACGTCAGGCAGCCAACAACAACGTGTCTGAAGGTGCGTCAGGCAGTAACAACAGGGAAGTGTCTGAAGGGTGTCATCAGGCATTACGTTGCAGGGGAAGATCAAGGGTGCGCAGGCACGTAACAACATGAGGATAGTGTCTGCAGGGTTTCGTCAGGCAGTAACAGGAGGTAGATTACGTTCGTCAGGCAGTAACAACGGGGAAGTGTCTGAAGGGTGCGTCAGGCAGTAACAACAGGAAGTGTCTGCAGAAAGGGTGTGTCAGGCAGTAACACAAGTGTCTGAGACATGCCGTGTGCAGGCAGTAACAACGGAGATACGCAGATACGTTGCAGAGCGGTAACACGAAGAAAGTGTCTGAAGGTGTGTCAGGCAGTAACACAGGGAAGTGTCTGAAGGGTGCGTCAGGCAGTAACAGAGAAGTGTCTGAAGGGTGCGTCAGGCAGTAACAACAGGGAAGTATCTGAAGGTGCGTCAGGCAGTAACAACAGGGAAGTGTCTGAAGGGTGTGTCAGGCAGTAACATGGGGGAAGTGTCTGAAGGGTGTCAGGCAGTAACAACAGGGGAAGTGTCTGAAGGGTGCGTCAGGCAGTAACACAGGGAAGTGTCTGAAGGGTGCGTCAGGCAGTAACACAGGGAAGTGTCTCTGAAGGGTGCGTCATGCAGTAACAACAGGGAAGTGTCTGAAGGGTGCGTCAGGCAGTAACACAGGAAGTGTCTGAAGGGTGCGTAGGGCAGCAACAACAGGGAAGTGTCTGAGTGTGTGTCCGGAGGGCAGTAACATGGGGAAGTGTCTGAAGGGTGCGTCACCAGGCAGTAACAACAGGGAAGTGTCTGGAAAGGGTGCGTCAGGCAGTAACAACAGGGAAGTGTCTGAAGGGTGCGTCAGGCAGTAACAACAGGAAGTGTCTGAAGGGTGCGTCAGGGCAGTAACACAGGAAGTGTCTGAAGGGTGCGTCGGGCAGTAACACAGGGAAGTGTCTGAAAGTGCGCCGGGCAGTAACAACAGGAAGTGTCTGAAGGAGTGCGCCCAGGCAGTAACAACAGGAAGTGTCTGAAGGGTGCGTCAGGCAGTAGCAACAGGGAAGTATCTGAAGGGCAGTGTCAGGCAATGTACGGGGAAGTGTCACAGAAGGGTGTGTCAGGGCAGTAACACGGGGAAGTGTCTGAAGGGTGTGTCCACAGCAGTAACAACAGGGAAGTGTCTGAGGGTGTGTCAGGCAGTAACAACAGGGAAGTGTCTGAAGGGCGTCGGGCAGTAACACAGAAGTGTCTGGAAGGTGCGTCAGGCAGCAAGCACCAGGGAAGTGTCTGAAAAGTGCGCCTCAGGCGTAACAACAGGGAAGTGTCTGAAGGTTTGCGCTCAGGCAGCAACAGCAGGGAAGTGTCTGGAAGGGTGCGTCAGGCAGTAACAACAGGGAAGTATCTGAAGGTGCGTCAGGCAGTAACAGCAGGGAAGTGTCTGAAGAAGGGAGGGCGTGGGCAGTAACACAGAGAAGTGTCTGAAGGGTGCGTCAGGCAGTAACACCACAGGGAAGTATCTGAAGGGTGCGTCAGGGCAGTAACACAGGGGAAGTGTCCGAAGTGTGTCAGGCAGTAACACAGGAAGTGTCTGAAGGGTGTGTCATGCAGTAACAACAGGGAAGTGTCTGAAGGGTGTGTCAGGCAGTAACGGGAAGTGTCTGAAGGGTGTGTCATGCAGTAACAGCAGGGAAGTGTCTGAAGGGCAGTGTCAGGCAGTAACACAGGAAGTGTCTGAAGGTGTGTCAGGCAGTAACAACAGGAAGTGTCTGAAGGGTGTGTCAGGCAGTAACACAGGGAAGTGTCTGAAGGGAACATCAGAGCAGTAACACAGGGGAAGTGTCTGAAGGGTGCGTCAGGGCAGTAAATCACAGGGAAGTGTCTGAAGGGTGCGTCAGGCAGTAACAACAGGGAAGTGTCTGAAGGGTGCATCAGGCAGTAACACAGGGAAGTGTCTGAAGGGTGTATCAGGCAGAACACAGGGAAGTGTCTGAAGGGTGTGTCAGGCAGTAACACAGGAAGTGTCTGAAAAATAGGCAGTGGGAAGTGTCTGTCAGGCAGTAACAACAGGAAGTGTCTGAAGGGTGTGTCAGGCAGTAACAGAGAAGCATCTGAAGGAAGTGTCTGAGCACGGGGAAGGTCTGAAGGGTGTGTCAGGCAGTAACTGGAAGGGTGTCAGGCAGGAAGTGTCTGAAGGGGAAGTGTCTGAAGGGTGTGTCAGGCAGTAACATCGGCAGTAACACGAGGAAGTGTCCTGAAGGGTGCGTCAGGAAGTGTCTGAAGGGTGCATCAGAGCAGTAACACACAGGGAAGTATCTGAAGGGTGTGTCAGGCAGTAACAACAGGAAGTGTCTGAAGGGTGTGTCAGGCAGTAACAACAGGGAAGTGTCTGAAGGGTGTGTCAGGCAGTAACAACGGGAAGTGTCTGAAGGGTGTGTCAGGCAGTAACAATGGGGAAGTGTCTGAAGGGTGTCAGGCAGTAGCACGGGCATCTGAAGTGTCTGAAGGGTGTGTCAGGCAGTAACATGGGGAAGTGTCTGAAGGTGTGTCAGGCAGTAACAATGGGGAAGTGTCTGAAGGGTGTGTCAGGCAGTAGTAGGGAAGTGTCTGAAGGGTGTCAGGCAGCAGCATGGGGAAGTGTCTGAAGGGTGTGTCAGGCAGTAACAATGGGGAAGTGTCTGAAGGGTGTGTCAGGCAGTAGTACGGGAAGTGTCTGAAGGGTGTGTCAGGCAGTAACATGGGGAAGTGTCTGAAGGGTGTCAGGCAGTAACAATGGGGAAGTGTCTGAAGGGTGTGTCAGGCAGTAGCACGGGAAGTGTCTGAAGGGTGTGTCAGGCAGTAGCACAATGGGGCAGTAACAATGTGTCTGAAGGGTGTGTCAGGCAGTGTCAGCAGTAACAATGGGTGTCTGAGAAAGGCTCTGATAATTGAGGACTGTGTTCAGTTTAGATCTGAAAATGAGATTCTGTAAAGAATTCATAGGTGAAACATGCATTGTGAGATGGCATACTGCAGTAGAACTGGGTACATGATAGTATTTGAACCATGCTATTATCCACCAGTAGTACGTGTAACCTTGTGTTGTATCACATTTTGAATAGTTAAGATGCACACCCACCTCCAGTGTCATATATATCACACTGACTGCCAGTTTTAAATCTCCTTCCGATGCCACCTTCATGTCTTTCAGAAGCATCTGTTCTGTGGTAAGACCTGGGAACAAGGGAATACGAGCAAAAAACATTGTCGGTCTCCCTCTCCTTCATACTTAAACATGGCATTGATATCATGCCCATCGTTCTAATCTGAGAGGCAAAAACCACATCCACAAGGCTGAGCTTCAGGTATTAATCCTGGGGTGTTTACCTGACACGTCAAATTTAGCATTCTGCAAGGACTGGAAGAGGACGCCCCTTGGTGGCAGGTTGGGGAAGTGCGTCTCCAGGAGGCCAGCGTACTGGCTGTCTTTAGGGGTGACTTTCCCTGCCTCTGGGGCCATGTTCACACAGTCTAACACTATGGTGCCTGTGATCACAAAGAACAGGATGTCAGTCTCGTCACACAGTGATGCAGTTAAAGGCATAGTTCACTTAATACTGAAATGATTTCCACATACATCAGTTATATTTCTGGTTACCATATAAGAGCTGGGCCACCTGTTGGTCGAGGACTTCAGGGGCTTTCTGGATGATCCGTTCTGCCACCAGGGTGGAGCAGGAGCCCACCGTCTCCACGGTAACGGGACAGGAGGGAGAGGGCTTCCTCTCCAGGAGGTGATGGTCGATCACCTCCAACACCGCCTCTTCTAGATCACAGTCAGAGCTGCAACAGACAGCCACACAGTCAGAGCTGCAACAGACAGCCACACAGTCAGAGCTGCAACAGACAGCCACACAGTCAGAGCTGCAACAGACAGCCACACAGTCAGAGCTCCAACAGACAGCCACACAGTCAGAGCTCCAACAGACAGCCACACAGTCAGAGCTCCAACAGACAGCCACACAGTCAGAGCTGCAACAGACAGCCACACAGTCAGAGCTGCAACAGACAGCCACACAGTCAGAGCTGCAACAGACAGCCACACAGTCAGAGCTGCAACAGACAGCCACACAGTCAGAGCTGCAACAGACAGCCACACAGTCAGAGCTGCAACAGACAGCCACACAGTCAGAGCTCCAACAGACAGCCACACAGTCAGAGCTCCAACAGACAGCCACACAGTCAGAGCTGCAACAGACAGCCACACAGTCAGACTTCAGTCAAGCTATTTCAAGGAGTCTCTAGGTCAGTGTTGCTTTTATAGAGATACAGGTGATGATCACATGGGGAAGTGTTTACATCCTGGATGACTGTCAGTGGACAGAGGTTAAGGGGTCACGGTTGACCCTGACCTGGGCAGCACGTTGTGGTCCACCAGTGTGAGGTCCAGCCGGCCGGCCCGGTGTAGACTCCCCAGGTCCAGCTCGTCCCGGAACACCAGGTCATCCTGGGAGAGGCCACTCTCTCTCAGCAGGAAGGCATTGTCCGTGCGCAGCGGGAACTCTTGCCGGGGAATGTTCAGAACGGGAAGAGGAACTTTCCCAGAATCAAGTGTCTGGGAGGGGAGAGAGAGGTGTTATAACACCTGACGCTTGCTCTGTTGAACCATTCTCAACACATGGGTCGGGTCCAAATGATGGGGTGGGTTACTCTCACCTTGGACAGGAAGTATGCGTAGGCCAGAGCTGACACCATGGAGTCCAGGTCACAGGCCTCGTTCCCCAGAACCACATGGAACCCTGGGCTGCCCTCTGCGTTCCCCTGTGGAGGGTAGAGTGGGATGAATACAGTCACAAGAATATCCAACTCCTATGAGGGAATTTACCATGAGAAAATACAGGTCAGTCTATCCATTACTCTTGCAATGAGCCTTTTAAGGCTATCAGATGTGTCTTAGTGAGTGGACAGTGCTATGTGGACAGGTTGTGTGTGTGTTGTAATGTCAATGCACGTCATGATGATGCTGATCACAGGAGATGAGGTACTCTCGGTTCTGCACAATATCCCCCATCCTAGAGTAAAACCCTGGACACTGTTTGAATAGCCTTCTGAAGGGTCAATGGCAGAAAGTGGATGAGCTAAGGGCTGACTTCATTCCCCTGCCTGAAGGCTTTGGCTAGCTCTTTGTCAAACAGCCTTAGGCTAATTCCATCAATGACCTCAGTAGAGCAGACTGTGATGTAATGGCTAAGCTACATGACGGCCTGTTAACTCCACTACGTGTTTTTGTTGAATGTTTTTAATGTGGAGTTGAGAAACAAGTAGGGTGTTTCCCAGAGCATGGCCGTCTGTGACAGCAGCACGAGTCATGGGTGCCAGAGCTAAAATGTTCCCAGGGCTAACAGAGGCAGCCATCTGTTGCAGATCAACAAAAGCTCAACTAGACAGGTGACAAGCATTAGCCAGTCTACAGCCTCTCACTATCCACGAAGCCTAGCAGCAGGTAGCTCATCTATCCACGGTAGCAGTTAAGAGCATTGGGCCAGTAATCTACGAAACGTTGCTGGTTCAGTCTCAATCTACAAGCTCATCTATCTACGACGAGGTGAAAAAAATAAAATCGATGTGCCCTTAGAGCTCATCTAGGCTCACTTAATCCCAGTATCTATTGGTCTTATCTGTAAATCGCTCTGTATAAGAGTGTCTGCTAAAATGTTCCCAGTCAGTGATCTAGGGGATCTATCTAACACCAGTCCCCCAACAATATAACCCAGTATCAATCTACTCAGTCTCAGTACTGTATGGAGTCTCATAGGGAGTGAGTAGGTCTCATCTATCCACGATATAACCCAGTCTCATCTATCTGATCCACGGTATAACCCAGTCTCATCATCTACGATATACCCAGTCTCATCTATCCACGATATAACCCAGATCTATCTGAATAACTCTCATCTATCTACGACCCAGGTCATCTATCCACGAAAATTCTCATCTATCTGATATATACTCCAGTCATCTATCGATATAACCCAGTCTCATCTATCCACGATATAACCCAGTCTCATCTATCCACGGTACAACCCAGTCTCATCTATCCACGGTACAACCCAGTCTCATCTATCCACGGTACAACCCAGTCTCATCTATCACGGTACAACCTCATCTATCTACCCAGTCTCATATATAGCAGTCACGATACAACCCAGTCTCATCTATCCATACGATCTCATCTAACGATATAACCAGTCTCATCTATCTACGATATAACCTGAGTCTCATCTATCTACGATATAACCAGTCTCATCTATCTACGATATAACCCAGTCTCATCTATCTACGATATAACCCAGTCTCATCTATCTACGATATAACCCAGTCTCATCTATCTACGATATAACCCAGTCTCATCTATCCACGATATAACCCAGTCTCATCTATCCACGGTACAACCCAGTCTCATCTATCCACGGTACAACCCAGTCTCATCTATCCACGGTACAACCCAGTCTCATCTATCCACGATATAACCCAGTCTCATCTATCTACGGTATAACCCAGTCTCATCTATCCACGGTACAACCCAGTCTCATCTATCCGGTACAACCCAGTCTCATCTATCACCCAGTCTCATCTATCCACGGTACAGTCTCATCTATCCACGGTACAACCCAGTCTCATCTATCCACGGTATAACCCAGTCTCATCTATCTATCCCAGTCTCATCTATCCACGGTATAACCCAGTCTCATCTATCTATCCACGTCTCATCTATCTACGATATAACCTAGTCTCATCTATCCACGGTATAACTCAGTCTCATCTATCACGGTATAACCCAGTCTCATCTATCCACGGTACAACCTATCTATCCACCCAGTCTCATAACGATATAACCAGTCTCATCTATCCACGGTATAACCCAGTCTCATCTATCCACGGTACAACCCAGTCTCATCTATCCAGTATAACCCAGTCTCATCTATCCACGATATAACCCAGTCTCATCTATCCACGGTACAACCCAGTCTCATCTATCCACGATATAACCCAGTCTCATCTATCCACGATACAACCCATCTATCTACGTCTCTCATCTATCCACGGTACAACCCAGTCTCATCTATCCACGGTACAACCCAGTCTCATCTATCCACGGTACAACCCAGTCTCATCCACGGTACAACCCAGTCTATCCACGGTACAACCCAGTCTCATTTATCCACGGTACAACCCAGTCTCATCTATCCACGGTACAACCCAGTCTCATCTATCCACGATACAACCCAGTCTCATCTATCCACGATACAACCCAGTCTCATCTATCCATGATGTTTTCAGATTGATACAGAAGGAGTGGAAGCCACTGTTAACTATTGAAATGCACCTCACCTGTCTTTCAGTTCCCATTAGACTTCTCTCTCAACCCAGCCTCCCCATGTACTGGATAGTACATCTGTGCAGGTGCTGACTTCTCTTCCCCCTCACTGAACACCGAGTAAATAAGGTGTGACGCTCTGAGGCGCTATATACACACCATCTGATCTCACTAATCTTGATAGGGCTTGTTTGAACCCAAACAGTGCTCTTTTTCACTTAAGGTCAAGAGCACGACATCAAGACCCTGAAATTAAAGCCACCGTGTAACTGTAAGTATGGCAGACATGCAAAGCAAAAAATGCACGGGCATATTGACACCTGACAGGCACCTGACAGGCAGCTGACCCTACAAGAAATACTTTCATGGCCCATTACAATTGAACAATTATATGTTTGAATATCACTTAAATATATTAATGCATATATATCATGCAACATAATGAAGCAGTGTATGAGTTACATTTAACACAATTATGTGATCACGTGACAATGCTAATTTGCCTGGCTAGCCAACTAGCTAGCTGTAATTACAGTCTATGTACAGTACAGTTCAAATGTAGTTAGTGTACGGTGACAACTGTCTCAGTCTGATCTAATTTGATGTTATGCACGAGCCACAGCAACACCCGGGACCATGCGGGCTGCTGTCACATTGCCCTACTGTTTTTCAATGACAAGTCTTTCGACTTGATCTAGTCGGAATTTAATGCTCCAGCTACCTTTCTCCTGATATCTCTGAAAACCCCACTAATTTGTGCATCAAATGTACATGTCGAAGTTATTTATTAGACTACATAACTAGCTAACGTTAGCCGTTAAGACAAACTAAACATTGAAAATGGATAAAGCAAACAAACGGCGCGACCACCAGAAACCGTCTATGTTCCTACCTTCAGCTCATTGCGACAGCTTTAAAAATATATCCATGGTTATTGGATGCACTACCTAAAGACAGTCTGAAATGAGTTTGCTAGTTGTCTTTGTTGCATATAGCTAACGTTAGCTGTATCTGCACGTCTCAGGAATGAAAAGACTGCACTGTAAGTTTGAAATGTTAATGCCCAAGAGTCGTGCGTGACTCGTCTTGGGCTGACGTGACGTTCAAAGACGGGACGTAGTATTGTGGGTAGTGTAGTATCAAATATTGGTTTACAAACTGGTAGTTTCAAAGAGGTTGTAGCAAAGATGTTTTATAACTAAACCAAGATAGACCACAGCCTCTCGTTTCCAATGGGAACAAATGGGCCATAGTGGTCAGACCAAGCAAGGGGGCAGAGCCAAATACGAGCTAGCGGGATCCTATTGGCCCGTTCTTGCGTTATTTTCATATTTCCGCCAGGGAACGCCTACTCTGAAATGCGCGTGTGCAATAACTTACTTTGCATTTGCACTCCTAAACAACGCGACTTTTGAAAACTTTTGCAACGGGTAAAGTCTACAAACCGTAGTCCATTCTGTTCATAACATATTCCAGTTGTGCGAACAGAAAACTATATTGATATCAAATGTTTCATTGGTAGTGATTGGAAACGCTAAGCGGATGCTTCACATTTAAACATTTAGGGTAACTTACCCAGCAGGTTAGGACAATTTACGCAGTTAGTTTAGGAGAATAGGTTATGGTTATGAAAAGGGTTAGTGAGCTATAATTATCCTGATAAACTCAATAGTCACTTTGACATCAGTGCCATCCCTTCTAGACATGACCAGTGTCCATAGGCTGTAAAAAGAGTGTCATGGGACCACTTTTACAGACTCCCCCCCAAAGAAACAACCCCTCAATATTTGATGGTTTACAATTCTTTTAATTTTTGTTCATTAGACCTTACGTCAACTGTCGACAAACAATCAACTGTCTTTTCTTTCTTTTTAACAGACTATCTCTGGGGTAATAACATGTACCATGTAGCCTATTATAAAACATGGGAAATGGTAGGCTCTGTTAATGTCTTTATGGTTCATCATCATCTTCGGTAGATATTTCACAATTCTATATCAGTGAAGATCGGTAAAGCGGGTTTTACAGGCAGCCCAATTCTGATTATTTTGCCGTTACTGGTCTTTTGGCAAATCAGACCCGGCCCTTTTGCCGATAATTGGGTAAAACATCAGAATTGGGCTGCCTGTGTAAACTCAGCCCACAAATCTTCACTAATATAGAATTGTGAAATATCTACCTAAGACATGGATAATCACCGCAAATACACAACTAATATATATTTTACAATATATATCTTGTCAAAATGTTTTGTAATTACCCATTCTATCCCAACTCACCTGAACTGAGATTATTATGGACATTTTGGTCCTATGTATTAAACAAATGTGAAAGAGCAAATAAAACTAAGATTTATTTGAACACTGGAGTAAATGGCTATAAAAAAGATGCAGGATAAAATAAAAACATTTTTGTTCAGTCTTTAAAAAGCTAACACATGCTAAAACAATAGATACGATCCATTGATAAAAATTAGTAGTATTACTTGAAACCATCTTTGGCAAAAATCATCACATTCCCTTGTCTTGGACTCCAAAGAGAGAGATGGTATGGAGAAATTCTTTAATGATGCTTTTTGTTTTGTCTCTGTAGTAATGCACTTGGTATGGTTGTAATTCTACTGTTGCCACCTGACTCCTTGCTCTCATTGGACATGTCCCTCATCGCTCCAGTCTAGATCTTCTCTCATTGGACATGTCCCTCATCGCTTCCAGTCTAGATCTTCTCTCATTGACTGTCTCATCGCTCCAGTCTAGATCTTCTCTCATTGGACAAGTCCTCATCGCTGCAGCCTAAATCTTCTTTACATAATTCCCAGGAAACATGCCCCTCCGCGAAGACGAATCGTACCACCACCTGATGGATCTGGAGGGAGGATGGGTGAGAAAAACCGGTCAATCTGGACATTATAGACTATATTGCCCTTTTCTATCCTCAAGGGGAATTACAGAGTGAAGCACAGGAAGACTGCATCACAGTTGAACATGTGGTTTATAGAATGCCTTTAATAATGCTACAATACTAGCAGTATATAATATGTAGCAGTACTTATAGTATATGACTAATAGCAGTTTTATACTACTGTAATTAATATACTCAGTTTATATAACTATAACTTCAGAGATGATCTACTGTAAGAGTTTAGGTACCTTCAGTGAGGATTTAATGACATCCTCCCCGCGTTGAAGCTCAGCTCATCAGTGTCCTGGGCCAGAAGCATACAGCGCTCGGCATTCTGGGGGCGCGAGGTTTGGCTTGGGGGCAGGTTTGGGCGGCCGCTCCTGGGAAGCGGCCTCCTTGAGCGTCTACGATGAACACTGGAGCGAAAATTATGAAGACAGAGAGATTTATAAAAAGTGCCTTTCTTGGTTTACAGTATATAGTTTTTTTTTTCAAAACACCAGCAACAACAGGAAGAATATCAATTTTAACAACCTAACAAGTATTCAAACAGGACGTGAGAACTCACCCAGCCACTCCCTGGTCAGGCACGTTCATGGTGCGGTGTCTGCCTGGCTCTGGTTGTTGGAGTGGTTGTTGGTCTGCCGGGACCTCTGTTGTCGGGGTAGTGTAGGCTGCTCCATACTGGACTGCCGGCGGAGCAGAGAGACCCTGGACGAGGGTGGCCCCACCCACGCTGACCACCACCCCCACCTCGGCCTCTGCCTAGGGGCACCTGAGACAGATGAGGGAGATGTTGAGTCAGGTCAAAAGTGAAATGGGAGTGCCATCTTTGGAGAGGCCAGATATCTAGTTCTCTCACCTTGTGACTGCTGTCCTGAGCCTGGAGTCTGGTTTCCCATGAGATTTCTTTTCCTGTTGTCCCTGCGGGTCGGTCCTGGGGAACACATGACAAAAAGGTGTGATGTGTCTGAAATGCTATGGGACGGTTGCAGACTCAGATTAAACCTATTAAAGTCTCCATTCAAAGTGCTTGGACTCACTGGGTCTTTGGGAGCCCGGGTCCGATGTAGTGAGCTATGAGGACCTTGCTGCTGGGCTTCACAACCGCCTCTTCTCTAGCCCGGCTGGAACTGGATCTGCCTGGAGCCAGCAGCTGAACGGCTAGCCTCCCTTCTTCACCTTAAACTCCAGGTCTAAGCGAGCGAGGAGAGGGGGAGAGAGAAGCGCAATGGGTTAAAGATATGGCTTAAAGGCTCGCTGGATTAACTTTGCGTTATGTATCTTTGAGATTATTCATGATCGTTGACGTAAAGCATGACACTGGTATGTTTTAAGGGGAAATCATCAGTTGCAACATCCCTTTTTGGACTTATAAATTAATGATTTAATTGATTCTCTAAGAATATAATAATTTAGCTTGGGGGCGTCTCCCGCCAAAATGTGTAAAGGCCCTCCTCTTGGCCACAGGTCTTGCTGTTTTAAAGCAAATTTCGTGCCATTCTGCACATTTTGCCAGGGCTTATGCCATGTTCTTATGCTATCTGGGTGACTCAAACATTATAACAAAATCACAGCGAGACCCATGACATCTTTGGAATTTTAGATTCTCCCCGACTGTCTAGTTTTCATTTTGGTGGTTGTACATGATCTTATAAAGATATAGCTCCATCATCTTTTATACATACTTTATATGTGGTTTTAGTCATTTAAGTTGCTGATAAATCAATACACTGGAGTCAGAACCCAAAATATAGGCTTACTTTACTCCAATGTTTGTATACAAAGTAAATGTAAAACTGTATAGCCTCAAAACATGGTTAAAGCTCTCTTTATAATATCAGTCCTTGCATCCATATCGGTCTATGAGAGAGTGGTTTTATTTCCCCAGCCCTCAGCTTTTTATAGAAAACCACTGTTATGGTTTCAACTGTTTAACAGTAAGACCCCACTGACTGGTCTAAGGCTAAGCTCAGAGTAAAGACTGACTGACAGGTTGTTGAACTTGAGCGGTAGCTTCCTCTGGGTCTTCTCATCATAACGTTTGTAGAGCAGACTGAGGAACTCCGTCTTGAAGATGCACTGAAGGACACTGTCGTAATGCTCCTCGTGGATGATGAAGAAGTCATCCTGCAGGGTACTGAGGGAGGAAAGGAGACATCTTTTCAATGAAAAGCCCATTTCTACTACTGTGCATCATGACCATCAACTGGTATAACACTTCCAGAGTATCTAAACCGGCACCTGAGAGAGACTGACTGAATCTTCTCCACTTCTATCTGTCTCTTCAGAACCTCGTGGATCTGTCCCTTATCTGGTCCCTGCTTCACCTTCTCACGACCAATCAGATACAGGAACTTAGGGGTCAGGATGAGGTCACGCTTCACAGTCTGCAAGATGGAGAGGGGGATATTATATAACTTGTTGCCATTATAGGCTTACTGACCAGGAACCACAATATATAGACTGACTGACAGGTTGTTGTTCATTGAGCAGACAAGCATTGGCAGTATCCACCAAACCATCGAGGGACTAGAAACACTGTCTTGTCTATCTAACATGAATAACAATAGCATTATGCGTTCTGTGACAATGTTAATGTTGGTTTGTTACTGTGGTCATACTTGACTCTTACCCTAAACCTGCGGTCATATTTGGCAACCACATCTGCAAAATCGATCTTCTCCCGGCGGCCCACGAACTGCCGGATCTCGGGGTGGTTGTCAGTGCCGATGTAGTCGCCCACAAAGTTCCTGTTGAGGCTGTTCCTCCTCCTCTCCTTCTTATTCAGTAGGATGTCTGAGGCTACAGCACACGAC
>NW_026279202.1:0-4761 GCF_023373465.1 Oncorhynchus keta | reverse complement strand
CCTGTGAGACATAAGTCAGCAGTGGTGATGAGCTACCACATTACCCTGTACAGCTCCTCATTAGAAGAGGAGGGTGTATCTGGGTTCCTTGCTGAGTGCGTTGTCCCACACCAGAAAGAGGGTGTTAAAGTAGGAGAGAGAGAGAGAGAGAGAGAGAGAGAGAGAGAGAGAGAGAGCTCTTACCAAAAGGGAGACTGGAACAACATTGCTGGATCATATTTACCATCCATCTCTCTCTCCATCCATCTCTCTCTCCATCCATCTATCTCCATCCATCTCTCTCTCCATCCATATATCTCCATCCATCTCTCTCTCCATCCATCTATCTCTCCATCCATCTATCTCCATCCATCTATCTCCATCCATCTATATCCATCCATTTCTCTCTCCATCCATCTCTCTCTCCATCCATCTATCTCCATCCATCTATCTCCATCCATCTATCTCCATCCATCTATCTCCATCCATCTCTCTCTCCATCCATCTCTCTCTCCATCCATCTCTCTCTCCATCCATCTCTCTCTCCATCCATCTATCTCTTCATCCATCTATCTCCATCCATCTCTCTCTCCATCCATCTCTCTCTCCATCCATCTATCTCTCCATCCATCTCTCTCCATCCATCTCTCTCTCCATCCATCTCTCTCCATCCATCTATCTCCATCCATCTATCTCCATCCATCTATCTCCATCCATCTCTCTCTCCATCCATCTCTCTCTCCATCCATCTATCTCCATCCATCTCTCTCTCCATCCATCTATCTCATCCATCTCTCTCTCCATCCATCTCTCTCTCCATCCATCTCTCTCTCCATCCATCTCTCTCCATCCATCTCTCTCTCCATCCATCTCTCTCTCCATCCATCTCTCTCTCCATCCATCTCTCTCTCCATCCATCTATCTCATCCATCTCTCTCCATCCATCTATCTCCATCCATTTCTCTCTCCATCCATCTCTCTCTCCATCCATCTATCTCTCCATCCATCTCTCTCCATCCATCTCTCTCTCCATCCATCTATCTCTCCATCCATCTATCTCCATCCATCTATCTCCATCCATCTCTCTCTCCATCCATCTATCTCCATCCATCTATCTCCATCCATCTCTCTCCATCCATCTCTCTCTCCATCCATCTATCTCCATCCATCTCTCTCTCCATCCATCTATCTCCATCCATTTCTCTCATTTCTCTTTCTCTCTCCTCTGCCAACTGTACATAGAGTCAACCAACACATGCTTTAAAAATGTTTAATATTTAATTACTTCTATAAATAGCACAGACAGCCATATGACTCAAACCTTCAGACACGTGTAGCAAAACGGTCTCCCTCCCTCCCTCCCCTCCCCCCTCCCTCCCTCCCTCCTCCCTCCCTCCCTCCTCCTCCCTCCCTCCTCCTCCCTCCTCCCCTCCCTCCCCTCCTCCCCTCCTCCCTCCCTCCCTCCCTCCCTCCCTCCCTCCCTCCTCCCTCCCTCCCTCCCTCCCTCCCTCCCTCCCTCCCCTCCTCCCTCCCTCCCTCCCTCCTCCCCCCCTCCCTCCCTCCCTCCCTCCCTCCCCCCTCCTCCTCCTCCCTCCCTCCTCCCTCCTCCTCCCTCCCCTCCCTCTCCCTCCTCCTCCCTCCCTCCCCCCTCCTCTCCTCCCTCCCTCCCTCCCCTCCCACCCTCCTCCTCCCTCCCTCCCTCCCTCCTCCCTGGAAATCCAATGTTGTAATTGAGTTGTGAACTGGATAATCAAAGACCACTTGTGAATACTATGAAAGGAGAACATGACTGAAGCGCTGTTCTCCTCAAGTCTACATTACAGGTTGAAGTTCTGTTCTCTTCAAGTCCACATTACAGGTATCATCGACTCAGTGGGTTTTGTCCAACATGTCTCCAGACCTATCTACTGACACAGTCATGCTCTGGACCTAGTTTTGTCCCGTGGAATAAATATTGTGGATCTTAATGTTTATCCTCTTGATCCTGGCCTATCCGACCACCATTTTATTACGTTTGCAATTGCAACAATTAAATGATATGACATGCTATTTTATAAAATCAATTCTCTGTAATTAATATCACCTGATTAAAGTAATCATGTAAATGTAATTACATCAATAGCAGTCGATTATTAATCGTAACCTTATTCAGTCTCATCTGAATGTCGTAAAATTCTTGGTTATCTTCAGGAACCCTGGCTAACAAGTTGAATCAGCAATACAACATTCGGTTAAATTATTTATTTACTAAATACCTAAATCACACATAATTACACAGGATGGATCATACGTTGATTAATAATTATGCCCTAGAGGACAAAACAAAAGTTAACTGATTTGATCACTGATTTTCAGTCTTTGTTTGCTGACACACCTTCTCGTACACATTTGGCAGTGCACGATATTGATGTTGGGGATGCTGTCCCTATTAAACGCTTGTATCGTGTCTCATTGGAGAAGCTACGTCACTTGGACTCAGAGATGAAGTACATGCTAGTTAATGATATCGGTGTACCATCATTCTCCAGTTGGGCCTCTCTGTGTCTCTTGGTAAGTAAGCCACATGGTTCTCTTAGGTTTTGCACTGACTACCGGAAGGCTAATAGTGTGACAACCTGCCTGTTACTCACTCCTACTGATGGAAGATTGTGTTGACCAGGTTGGTACTGCCCGGTTTGTCAGCCAGTTTGATTTACTGAAGGGTTACTGGCAGGTGCCAATTGTCAATTGTTAACAAGAGATCGTGAAATATGTGCTTTTATTCATCCTTTCAGGTCTTTTCTCCTATACGGTCAGGAGTTCAGGCCTTCTCAACGCTCCTGCTACGTTTCAGTGTCTTATGGATAGGGTGATCTCTGGCCTTGAAGGGTGTGCTGTTTATCGAGATGTGGTTGTTTATTGTGACACTTGGGAGCGACATCGTTTGCCCGAGGCCTGTCTCACTGTGAACTTAGCCAAATGTGAGTTTGTCCAGGCAAGTGACCTACCTGGGCAGAGTGGTCGAGCAAGGTCTTGTTCTTCCGGTGCTAAAGTTATTTATTATTATTGTCGATCTGTTTCCACCTCCCACCACCAATAAGGAGCTGCAAGGCTTCATGGTTATGGTTGGGTATTATCGGGGGTCTTGCTGCACCTCTGACTAATCTGTAGAAGAAGAGGGCATCTGGTCTTCCTGCTGTCAGAGCGCTTTTGAAAATGTGAAACTGCTTCTTAACTCTTAACCCTGTGTTGGCTGCCCCACGATTGGAAAAAGCCTTTCAGCCTACGTGTGGATGCCAGTAATGTGGGGGCCAGGTGGTGTGTTGCTTCAAGCAGATGAAGGTGTTCAACATCCTGTTAGCTATTTTCTCCCAAAAGTTTAACAGCTATCAGTTGAATTATTCAGTGGGGGAGAAAGAGGCCCTTGCCTTAAGGTACAGTATATGTGGGGTCAGGTGTGGTCCCTATTGTGGTTTACATTGACCACAACCCCCTTAGTTTCCTGCACACCACGCTCTGCCCAAATGGCAGGATTATTATGGTGATGTTGATGTATGACCTGTAAACGGTGTGGATAATGTGGCTGCTGTTGTGCTTTCCTGTGCACCGATTTAGTCCTTCTTCAGACTCCTTATGTTGCGTTGGTTTCTTTTCGGTTTGGTGGTCTGTACAGGGTTTATTTTTTGTCCTTCCTGTCGCTCTGGCTTCTGCTGCTCGGTCTCCATTTCTTTCTCTTAAATTATTGCTTCCAGGTACCATGGTTGCTGAGGTTGGATGGGGTCAGGTGATTTGGTTGGGTTGGTATCATGGGCATACCGCCTCTTACCTTTATGGTTTGTATGCTATTTAGTGTCTGGACCTTTATTAGTTATGATTTTGGATCAGTTGTATTTGTGTGGTTGTGGATTTGTTAGTGCACAATGTTTATGGGAGGGGGGTGTTACGCCTCCCTGCCGCCTCCTGTGTTTGTGCTTATATCTGCAGATTGGGGATAGGTGAAGATGATTTGAGTCGTTACAGTGACAAGTTGCACCTGGGTTTGGGATCAACTAGGAGATAAAAGGTCCTGGTGCCCAGTCCCCTCTCTCTCTCTCTCTCTTTGTCTGTCTGTCTGTCTGTCTGTCTGTCTGTCTGTCTGTCTGTCTGTCTGTCTGTCTGTCTCGCTCGCTCTCTCTCTTTCTCTCTCTGTCTGTCTCTCTCTCTCGGTCTCTCTCTGTCTGTGTCTGTCTGTCTGTTTCTCTCTCTCTCTCTCTCTCTCTCTCTGTCTGTCTGTCTGTCTGTCTGTCTGTCTGTCTGTCTGTCTGTCTGTCTGTCTGTCTCTCTGTCTCTCTGTCTCTCGCTCTCTGTCTGTCTCTCTCTCTCTGTGTGTCTCTGTCTCTCTCTCTGTCTCTCTGTCTGTCTCTGTCTGTCTCTCTCTCTCTGTCTGTCTCCCTCCACAAACTGGTGGATTATATTTTTTGATTAGGTTAACACCCTTCAACACACATTTTAACTTTATCCATACATCTCCATTACACCCTTCACATGCCTACTGTCACACTTCACAGGTTAGTTTTCCTTTGGTTAGTTATTTAATAAATATTTGTGTTACTCTTTAACTGCCAACGAGTGTACTTCCTTGTTTGTCACCATCTAATAGCCAGGTTGTGACATTTCCAAAATGTTTGGCAACTGAACATGGCCCTGAAATTTAATAAAAAAATATCTTGATATGAATTTTGATGATTCCTTAAATGCAAAACAGAAGCAGCCTTAGTGTGAATGTTCTATAATATATACAACATCGTGTAACATCACAACAAA
>NW_026279201.1:0-7725 GCF_023373465.1 Oncorhynchus keta | reverse complement strand
ATTATATTATGACAGACCAGCTAGATCTACTGTGTCTATTATTTGATGACAGACCAGCTAGATCTACTGTCTCTTTTCTAATTTGACAGACCAGGTAGATCTACTATCTCTATTATATTATGACATACCAGCTAGATCTACTGTCTCTATTATAATATGACAGACCAGCTAGATCTACTGTCTCTATTATATTTTGACATACCAGGTAGATCTACTGTCTCTGTTATATTATGACAGACCAGCTAGATCTACTGTCTCTGTTATATTATGACAGACCTGGTAGATACACTGTCTCTATTATATCATGACAGACCAGCTAGATCTACTGTCCCTATTATATTATGACATACCAGCTATTTATTTTTTTATTTTTTTTAATTTTTTTATTTCACCTTTATTTAACCAGGTAGGCTAGTTGAGAACAAGTTCTCATTTGCAACTGCGACCTGGCCAAGATAAAGCATAGCAGTGTGAACAGACAACACAGAGTTACACATGGAGTAAACAATTAGCAAGTCAATAACACAGTAGAAAAAAAAATGGGCAGTCTATATACAATGTGTGCAAAAGGCATGAGGAGGTAGGCGAATAATACAATTTTGCAGATTAACACTGGAGTGATAAATGATCAGATGGGCATGTACAGGTAGAGATATTGGTGTGCAAAAGAGCAGAAAAGTAAATAAATAAAAACAGTATAAAAACAGTATGGGAATGAGGTAGGTGAAAAAGGGTGAGCTATTTACCTATAGACTATGTACAGCTGCAGCGATCGGTTAGCTGCTCGGATAGCTGATGTTTGAAGTTGGAGAGGGAGATAAAGTCTCCAACTTCAGCGATTTTGCAATTCGTTCCAGTCACAGGCAGCAGGAGTACTGGAACGAAAGGCGGCCAAATGAGGTGTTGGCTTTAGGGATGATCAGTGAGATACACCTGCTGGAGCGCGTGCTACGGATGGGTGTTGCCATCGTGACCAGTGAACTGAGATAAGGCGGAGCTTTACCTAGCATGGACTTGTAGATGACCTGGAGCCAGTGGGTCTGGCGACGAATATGTAGTGAGGGCCAGCCGACTAGAGCATACAAGTCGCAGTGGTGGGTGGTATAAGGTGCTTTAGTGACAAAACGGATGGCACTGTGGTAGACTGCATCCAGTTTGCTGAGTAGAGTGTTGGAAGCCATTTTTGTAGATGACATCGCCGAAGTCGAGGATCGGTAGGATAGTCAGTTTTACTAGGGTAAGCTTGGCAGCGTGAGTGAAGGAGGCTTTGTTGCGGAATAGAAAGCCGACTCTGGTTGATTTTTGATTGGAGATGTTTGATGTGAGTCTGGAAGGAGAGTTTGCAGTCTAGCCAGACACCCTGAGGTACTTATAGATGTCCACATATTCAAGGTTGGAACCATCCAGGGTGGTGATGCTAGTCGGGCATGCGGGTGCAGGCAGCGTCGGTTGAAAAGCATGCATTTGGTTTTACTCGCGTTTAAGAGCAGTTGGAGGCCACGGAAGGAGTGCTGTATGGCATTGAAGCTCGTTTGGAGGTTGGATAGCACAGTGTCCAATGACGGGCCGAAAGTATATAGAATGGTGTCGTGCGTAGAGGTGGATCAGGGAATCGCCCGCAGCAAGAGCAACATCATTGATATATACAGAGAAAAGAGTCGGCCCGAGAATTGAACCCTGTGGCACCCCCCATAGAGACTGCCAGAGGACCGGACAGCATGCCCTCTGATTTGACACACTGAACTCTGTCTGCAAAGTAATTGGTGAACCAGGCAGGCAGTCATCCGAAAAACCGAGGCTGTTGAGTCTGCCGATAAGAATTTGGTGATTGACAGAGTCGAAAGCCTTGGCGAGGTCGATGAAGACGGCTGCACAGTACTGTCTTTTATCGATGGCGGTTATGATATCATTTAGTACCTTGAGTGTGGCTGAGGAATGCACCCGTGACCGGCTCGGAAACCAGATTGCACAGCGGAGAAGGTACGGTGGGATTCGAGATGGTCAGTGACCTGTTTGTTGACTTGGCTTTCGAAGACCTTAGATAGGCAGGGCAGGATGGATATAGGTCTATAGCAGTTTGGGTCCAGGGTGTCTCCCCCTTTGAAGAGGGGATGACTGCGGCAGCTTTCCAATCCTTGGGGATCTCAGGCGATATGAAAGAGGTTGAACAGGCTGGTAATAGGGGTTGCGACAATGGCGGCAGATAGTTTCAGAAATAGCGGGTCCAGATTGTCAAGCCCAGCTATTTGTACGGGTCCAGGTTTTGCAGCTCTTTCAGAACATCTGCTATCTGGATTTGGGTAAGGAGAACCTGGAGAGGCTTGGGTGAGGAACTACGGGGCGGAGCTGTTGGCCGAGGTTGGAGTAGCCAGGCGGAAGGCATGGCCAGCCGTTGAGAAGTGCTTGTGAAGTTTTCGATAATCATGGATTTATCGGTGGGGCCGTGTTTCTAGCCTCAGTGCAGTGGGCAGCTGGGAGGAGGTGCTCTTGTTCTCCATGGACTTCACAGTGTCCCAGAACTTTTTGAGTTGGAGCTACAGGATGCAAACTTCTGCCTGAAGAAGCTGGCCTTAGCTTTTTCCTGACTGACTGCGTGTATTGGTTCCTGACTTCCCTGAACAGTTGCATATCACGGGGGCTATTCGATGCTATTGCAGTCCGCCACAGGATGTTTTTGTGCTGGTCGAGGCAGTCAGGTCTGGAGTGAACCAAGGGCTGTATCTGTTCTTGGTTCTGCATTTTTGAACGGAGCATGCTTATCTAAAATGGTGAGGAAGTTACTTTTAAGAATGACCAGGCATCCTCAACTGACGGGATGAGGTCAATGTCCTTCCAGGATACGGGCCAGGTCGATTAGAAAGGCCTGCTCACAGAAGTGTTTTTGGGAGCGTTTGACAGTGATGAGGGGTGGTCGTTTGACTGCGGCTCCGTGGCGGATACAGGCGATGAGGCAGTGATCGCTGAGATCCTGGTTGAAGACAGCGAGGTATATTTGGAGGGCCAGTTGGTCAGGATGACGTCTATGAGGGTGCCCTTGTTTTAGAGTTAGGGTTGTACCTGGTGGGTTCCTTGATGATTTGAGTGAGATTGAGGGCATCTAGCTTAGATTGTAGGACTGCCCCGGGTGTTAAGCATATCCCAGTTTAGGTCACCTAACAGAACAAACTCTGAAGCTAGATGGGGGCGTCAATTCACAAATGGTGTCAGGGCGCAGCTGGGAGCTGACGGGGGTCGGTAGCAGGCGGCAACAGTGATAGACTTGTTTCTGGAGAGAGTAATTTTCAAAATTAGTAGTTCAAACTGTTTGGGTATGGACCTGGAAAGTATGACATTTACTTTTGCAGGCTATCTCTACAGTAGACTGCGACTCCGCCCCCTTTGGCAGTTCTATCTTGACGGAAGATGTTATAGTTGGGTATGGAAATCTCTGAATTTTGGTGGCCTTCCTGAGCCAGGATTCCAGACACGGCAAGGACATCAGGGTTAGCAGAGTGTGCTAAAGCAGTGAGTAAAACAAACTTAGGGAGGAGGCTTCTGATGTTGACATGCATAAAACCAAGACTTTTTCGATCACAGAAGTCAACAAATGAGGGTACCTGGGGGCATGCAGGGCCTGGGTTTACCTCCATCACCCCGCGGAACAGAAGGGTAGTATGAGGGTGCGGCTAAAGGCTATCAAAACTGGTCGCCTAGAGCGTTGGGGGCAGAGGATAAGAGGAGCAGGTTTCTGGGCATGGTAGAATATATTCAGGGCATAATGCGCAGACAGGGGTATGGTGGGGTGCGGGTACAGCGGAGGTAAGCCCAGGCACTGGGTGATGATGAGAGAGGTTGTATCTCTGGACATGCTGGTTGTAATGGGTGAGGTCACCGCATGTGTGGGGGGTGGGACAAAGGAGGTAACAGGGGTATGCAGAGTGGATCTAGGGGCTCCATTGTGAACTAAAACAATGATAACTAACCTGAACAACAGTATACAAGGCATATTGACATTTGGGAGAGACATACAGCGAGGCATACAGTAATCACAGGTGTTGAATTGGGAAAGCTAGATCTACTGTCTCTATTAGATTATGACAGACCAGCTAGATCTACTGTCTCTATTATATTTTGACATACCAGGTAGATCTACTGTCTCTGTTATATTATGACAGACCAGCTAGATCTACTGTCTCTATTATATTATGACAGACCAGCTAGATCTACTGTCTCTATTATATTTTGACATACCAGGTAGATCTACTGTCTCTGTTATATTATGACAGACCAGCTAGATCTACTGTCTCTGTTATATTATGACAGACCTGGTAGATACACTGTCTCTATTATATTATGACAGACCAGCTAGATCTACTGTCCCTATTATATTATGACAGACCAGCTAGATCTACTGTCTCTATTATATTTTGACAGACCAGCTAGATCTACTGTCTCTATTACATTATGACAGACCAGCTTGATCTACTGTCTCTATTATGTTATGACAGACCAGCTAGATCTACTGTCTCTATGTCTCTATTGTACTATGACAGACCAGGTAGATCTACTGTCTCTATTATATTATGACAGACCAGCTTGATCTACTGTCTCTATTATGTTATGACAGACCAGCTAGATCTACTGTCACTATGTCTCTATTGTACTATGACAGACCGGCTAGATCTACTGTCTCTATTATATTATGACAGACCAGCTAGATCTACTGTCTCTATTCTATTATGACAGACCAGGTTAAACTACAATCTCTATTATCTTATGACAGACCAGCTAGATCTACTGTCTCTATTCTATTATGACAGACCAGCTAGATCTACTGTCTCTATTGTATTATGACAGACCAGCTAGATCTACTGTCTCTATTGTATTATGACAGACCAGCTAGATCTACTATCTCTATTATATCATGACAGACCAGCTAGATCAACTTACTCTATTATATTATGACAGACCAGCTAGATATACTGTCTCATATTATGACAGAGCAACTAGATCTACTGTCTATATTGTACTATGACAGACCAGCTAGATCTACTGTCTCTATTATACTATGACAGACCAGGTAGATCTAATGTCTCTATTGTATTATGACAGACTAGCTAGATCTGCTGTCTCTATTATATTATGACAGACCAGGTGAGTATACTGTCTCTATTATATTATGACAGACCAGCTAGATCTACTGTGTCTATTATAATTTGACAGACCAGCTAGATCTACTGTCTCTATTATATTATGACAGACCAGCTATATCTACTGTCTCTATTATATTTTGACAGACCTGGTAGATACACTGTCACTATTATATTAAAACAGACCAGCTAGATCTACTGTCTATATTATAATATGACAGACCAGCTAGATCTACTGTCTCTATTATATTATGACAGACCAGCTAGATCTACTGTCTCTATTATATTTTGACATACCAGGTAGATCTACTGTCTCTGTTATATTATGACAGACCAGCTAGATCTACTGTCTCTATTAGATTATGACAGACCAGCTAGATCTACTGTCTCTATTATATTTTGACATACCAGGTAGATCTACTGTCTCTGTTATATTATGACAGACCAGCTAGATCTACTGTCTCTATTATATTATGACAGACCAGCTAGATCTACTGTCTCTATTATATTTTGACATACCAGGTAGATCTACTGTCTCTGTTATATTATGACAGACCAGCTAGATCTACTGTCTCTGTTATATTATGACAGACCTGGTAGATACACTGTCTCTATTATATTATGACAGACCAGCTAGATCTACTGTCCCTATTATTTATGACAGACCAGCTAGATCTACTGTCTCTATTATATTTTGACAGACCAGCTAGATCTACTGTCTCTATTATATTATGACAGACCAGCTTGATCTACTGTCTCTATTATGTTATGACAGACCAGCTAGATCTACTGTCTCTATGTCTCTATTGTACTATGACAGACCAGGTAGATCTACTGTCTCTATTATATTATGACAGACCAGCTTGATCTACTGTCTCTATTATGTTATGACAGACCAGCTAGATCTACTGTCACTATGTCTCTATTGTACTATGACAGACCGGCTAGATCTACTGTCTCTATTATATTATGACAGACCAGCTAGATCTACTGTCTCTATTCTATTATGACAGACCAGGTTAAACTACAATCTCTATTATCTTATGACAGACCAGCTAGATCTACTGTCTCTATTCTATTATGACAGACCAGCTAGATCTCCTGTCTCTATTGTATTATGACAGACCAGCTAGATCTACTGTCTCTATTGTATTATGACAGACCAGCTAGATCTACTATCTCTAATATATCATGACAGACCAGCTAGATCCAACTTACTCTATTATATTATGACAGACCAGCTAGATATACTGTCTCATATTATGACAGAGCAACTAGATCTACTGTCTATATTGTACTATGACAGACCAGCTAGATCTACTGTCTCTATTATACTATGACAGACCAGGTAGATCTAATGTCTCTATTGTATTATGACAGACTAGCTAGATCTGCTGTCTCTATTATATTATGACAGACCAGGTGAGTATACTGTCTCTATTATATTATGACAGACCAGCTAGATCTACTGTGTCTATTATAATTTGACAGACCAGCTAGATCTACTGTCTCTATTATATTATGACAGACCAGCTAGATCTACTGTCTCTATTATATTTTGACATACCAGGTAGATCTACTGTCTCTGTTATATTATGACAGACCAGCTAGATCTACTGTCTCTGTTATATTATGACAGACCTGGTAGATACACTGTCACTATTATATTAAAACAGACCAGCTAGATCTACTGTCTATATTATAATATGACAGACCAGCTAGATCTACTGTCTCTATTATATTATGACAGACCAGCTAGATCTACTGTCTCTATTATATTTTGACATACCAGGTAGATCTACTGTCTCTGTTATATTATGACAGACCAGCTAGATCTACTGTCTCTATTATATTTTGACATACCAGGTAGATCTACTGTCTCTGTTATATTATGACAGACCAGCTAGATCTACTGTCTCTGTTATATTATGACAGACCTGGTAGATACACTGTCTCTATTATATTTTGACATACCAGGTAGATCTACTGTCTCTGTTATATTATGACAGACCAGCTAGATCTACTGTCTCTGTTATATTATGACAGACCAGCTAGATCTACTGTCTCTATTATATTTTGACAGACCAGCTAGATCTACTGTCTCTATTATATTATGACAGACCAGCTAGATCTACTGTCTCTATGTCTCTATTGTACTATGACGGACCAGCTAGATCTACTGTCTCTATTATACTATGACAGACCAGGTAGATCTACTGTCTCTATTATATTATGACAGACCAGCTAGATCTACTGTCTCTATTATATTATGACAGACCAGCTAGATATACTGTCTCTATTATATTTTGACATACCAGGTAGATCTACTGTCTCTGTTATATTATGACAGACCTGGTAGATACACTGTCTCTATTATATTATGACAGACCAGCTAGGTCTACTGTCCCTGTTATATTATGACATACCAGCTAGATCTACTGTCTCTGTTATATTATGACAGACCTGGTAGATACACTGTCACTATTATATTATGACAGACCAGCTAGGTCTACTGTCCCTGTTATATTATGACATACCAGCTAGATCTGCTGTCTCTATTATATTATGACAGACCAGGTGAAGTATACTGTCTCTA
>NW_026279200.1:10000-16084 GCF_023373465.1 Oncorhynchus keta | reverse complement strand
TATTACAGGGGGTATTACAGGGGTATTACAGGGGTATTACAGGGGGGTATTACAGGGGTATTACAGGGGGTATTACAGGGTGGTTACAGGGGTATTACAGGGGTATTACATTACAGGGGGCACATTCTACAGCTTGAACATGGAGACACACAGGGGGTATTACAGGGCACAGGGGGTATTACAGGGGGTACAAGCAGGGGTATTACAGGGGGCATTATGGTGGGTAGTACAGGGGGTGGTTACAGGGGTATTATGTAGGGGGCATTGGCAGGCATTTACAGGGGGTATTACAGGGGGTATTACAGGGGGTATTGCTAGTATTACAGGGTATTACAGGGGCATTACAGGGGTATTACAGGGGGGTATTACAGGGGTATTACAGGGGGTATTACAGGGGTATTACAGGGGTATTACAGGGGCTACAGGTATTACAGGGGTATTACAGGGGGTGGCTACAGGGGGTATTACAGGGGGCATTACAGGGGCACAGGTATTATAGCATTACAGGGCATTACAGGGGTATTACAGGGGGTATTACAGGGGGTATTACAGGGGGTATTACAGGGGTATTACAGGGGGCATTACAGGGGTAATACAGGGGTATTCTACAGGGGACTATGGAGACATACAGGGGGTATTACAGGTGGCTGGGCAGGGGGTATTACAGGGGTTATTACAGGGGTATTCTACAGTATTACAGGGGGTATTACAGGGGCATTACAGGGGTACAGGGGTATTCTACAGCTGAACATGGAGACACACAGGGGGTATTACAGGGGTATTACAGGGGGTATTACAGGGGTATTACAGGGGCAGTATTACAGGGGTATTGCAGGGGTACAGGGGTATTACAGGGGGGTATTACAGGGGTATTACTATTACAGGGGGTTATTACAGGGGTAGACACACAGGGGTATTACAGGGGGTATTACAGGGGTATTACAGGGGTATTCTACAGCTGAACATGGAGACATACAGGGGGGTATTACAGGGGGTATTACAGGGGGTATTCTACAGCTGAACATGGAGACATACAGGGGGTATTACAGGGTATTACAGGGGGTAGTACAGGGGGTATTACAGGGGGTATTACAGGGGTAGGCCACAGGGGTATTACAGGGGGTATTATAGGGGGTATGCTACAGCTGAACATGGAGACATACAGGGGGTATTACAGGGGGTATACAACAGCTGAACATGGGAGACATACAGGGGGTAGTACAGGGGGTATTACAGGGGGTAGTACAGGGGTATTACAGGGGGTATTACAGGGGTATTCTACAGCTGAACATGGAGACATACAGGGGTAGTACAGGGGGTATTACAGGGGGGTAGTACAGGGGTATTACAGTGGGGGTATTACAGGAAGGTATTCTACAGCTGAACATGGAGACGTACAGGGGGTATTACAGGGGTAGTACAGGGGGTATTACAGGGGGTATTACAGGGGTATTCTACAGCTGAACATGGTAGACATACAGGGGGTATTACAGGGGTATTACAGGGGTATTACAGGGGTATTCTACAGCTGAACATGGAGACATACAGGGGGTATTACAGGGGGTATTACAGGGGGTAATACAGGGGGTATTACAGGGGGTATTACAGGGGTAACAGGGGTATTACAGGGGTATTACAGGGGTATTACAGGGGGTATTACAGGGGGTATTCTACAGCTGAACATGGAGACATACAGGGGGGTATTACAGGGGTATTACAGGGGGGTATTACAGGGGGTATTACAGGGGTATTACAGGGGGCATTACAGGGGGTATTACAGGGGGTATTACAGGGGGTATTACAGGGGTATTACAGGGGGTATTACAGGGGGTATTCTACAGCTGAACATGGAGACATACAGGGGGGTATTACAGGGGGTATACAGGGGGTATTACAGGGGTATTACAGGGGGTATTACAGGGGGTATTACAGGGGGTATTACAGGGGGTATTCTACAGCTGAACATGGAGACATACAGGGGGTATTACAGGGGGTATTACAGGGGGTATTACAGGGGGGGCATTCTACAGGGGGTATTGCAGGGGGGGTAATACTGAATTACAGGGAGACATACAGGGTATTACAGGTATTACAGGGGGTATTACAGGGGTATTACAGGGGTATTACAGGGGGTATTACAGGGGGTATTACAGGGGGTATTACAGGGGGTATTACAGGGGGTATTACAGGGGGCATTCTACAGCTGAACATGGAGACATACAGGGGGTATTACAGGGTATTACAGGGGTATTACGGGGGTATTACAGGGGGTATTACAGGGGGTAACATGGGGACAGTACAGGGGTATTACAGGGGTGGTATTACAGGGGGTATTACAGGGGGTATTACAGGGGGTATTACAGGGGGTATTACAGGGGGTATTACAGGGGGTATTACAGGGGGTATTACAGGGGGTATTACAGGGGGTATTACAGGGGGTATTACAGGGGCATTACAGGGGGTATTACAGGGGTATTACAGGGGGTATTACAGGGGTATTACAGGGGGTATTACAGGGGGGGTATTACAGGGGGTATTACAGGGGGTATTACAGGGGTATTACAGGGGGTATTACAGGGGGGTATTACAGGGGGTATTACAGGGGGGTATTACAGGGGGTATTACAGGGGGTATTACAGGGGGTATTACAGGGGGTATTACAGGGGGTATTACAGGGGTATTACAGGGGGTATTACAGGGGGTATTACAGGGGTATTACAGGGGTATTACAGGGGGTATTACAGGGGTATTACAGGGGGTATTACAGGGGTATTACAGGGGGTATTACAGGGGTATTACAGGGGGTATTACAGGGGGTATTACAGGGGGTATTACAGGGGGTATTACAGGGGGTATTACAGGGGTATTACAGGGGGTATTACAGGGGTATTACAGGGGGGTATTACAGGGGGATTACAGGGGGTATTACAGGGGGTATTACAGGGGGTATTACAGGGGTATTACAGGGGTATTACAGGGGGTATTACAGGGGGTATTACAGGGGGTATTACAGGGGGTATTACAGGGGTTATTACAGGGGTATTACAGGGGGTATTACAGGGGTATTACAGGGGGTATTACAGGGGGTATTACAGGGGGTATTACAGGGGGTATTACAGGGGGTATTACAGGGGGTATTCTACAGCTGAACATGGAGACATACAGGGGTATTACAGGGGAGACATACAGGGGTATTACAGGGGTTATTACAGTATTACAGGGGGTATTACAGGGGTATTCTACACACCATCTGGGTCTGTAAAACCTCTCCACCTCCCAACCACCGGCTTTCTTTTATTTTCTTGCCTTTTCTTTTCTTTCATTTCAATATATTAATTTCATCACATAATTGTTTTGTAAAACAGAACAGAATGGCCTGTGGGTATAGCGTTTTTGGGTTGGCGGAACAGAATTAAGATTTAAAGCTGCAACGCTCAGGAGAGAGTAGGGCAGAGCAGTTTGATACAGGCCACGTCCCAAATGGCTACCTATTCCCTATGCAGTACACTACACATAACGATGTGCCCTGGTCAAATTGAGTGCACTAAATAGAGGACAGTGCAGCATTCGGGACGTTTAACAGTTAGATATGAGGTCTGAAGAAGCCAGCTTGAGAAGCAGAATTGATTAGAACACGAGGGAATGAAACATTTAGATGGTTGCTTCGCCGGAAACGTTTGTTTCTCCGTGTGTGTGTGTGTGTGTGTGTGTGTGTGTGTGTGTGTGTGTGTGTGTGTGTGTGTGTGTGTGTGTGTGTGTGTGTGTGTGTGTGTGTGTGTGTGTGTGTGTGTGTGTGTGTGTGTGTGTCAGTGAGGGAGAGAGTGTGTTTGTGTGTGTGTGTGTGTGTGTCTGTGTGTGTGTGTGTGTGTCCCCACATGTGTGTGTGTGTGTGTGTGTGTGTGTGTGTGTGTGTGTGTGTGTGTGTGTGTGTGTGTGCAGTGAGGAGAGAGTGTGTTTGTGTGTGTGTGTGTGCGTGTGTGTGTGTCTGTGTGTGTCTGTGTGTGTGTGTGTGTGTGTGTGTGTGTGTGTGTGTGTGTGTGTGTGTGTGTGTGTGTGTGTGTGTGTGTGTGTGTGTGTGTGTGTGTGTGTGTGTGTGTGTGTGTCAGTGAGGGAGAGAGTGTTTGGTGTGTGTGTGTGTGTGTGTGTGTGTGTGTGTGTGTGTGTGTGTGTGTGTGTGTGTGTGTGTGTGTGTGTGTGTGTGTGTGTGTGTGTGTGTGTGTGTGTGTGTGTGTGTGTGTGTGTGTGTGTGTGTGTGTGTGTGTGTGTGTGCGTCAGTGAGGGAGAGAGTGTGTTTGTGTGTGTGTGTGTGTGTGTGTGTCTGTGTGTGTGTGTGTGTCCACCTGTGTGTGTGTGTGTGCTTGATAATTGCCCAGTGATATTGGTCTCTGTGCAGGCAGATACATGGTGCTAAAATGTCTGTCCTGAACTTATTACCAAGTGAATAGTTTGTAACAAGAAAACCTCCCAATTAAAAGTAGTGCTACTAGACCCATTAGGACATTACCTCGGATGCATAGAGATGCTGCATCACAACTACAATATACTAGAGTCCTGTCCAGGGGGTGTACCGGTACATCAAGCTGTCCCACTACAGAAACAGGATATAGACTAGAGTCCTGTCCAGGGGGTGTACCGGTACATCAAGCTGTCCCACTACAGAAACAGGATATAGACTAGAGTCCTGTCTAGGGGTGTACCGGTACATCAAGCTGTCCCACTACAGAAACAGGATACAGACTAGAGTCCTGTCCAGGGGGTGTACCGGTACATCAAGCTGTCTCACTACAGAAACAGGATATAGACTTGAGTCCTGTCCAGGGGGTGTACCGGTACATCAAGCTGTCCCACTACAGAAACAGGATATAGACTAGAGTCCTGTCCAGGGGTGTACCGGTACATCAAGCTGCCCCACTACAGAAACAGGATATAGACTAGAATCCTGTCCAGGGGGTGTACCGGTACATCAAGCTGCCTCACTACAGAAACAGGATATAGACTAGAGTCCTGTCCAGGGGTGTACAGGTACATCAAGCTGTCTCACTACAGGAACAGGATATAGACTAGAGTCCTGTCCAGGGGGTGTACTGGTACATCAAGCTGTCTCACTACAGGAACAGCATATAGACTAGAGTCCTGTCCAGGGGGTGTACTGGTACATCAAGCTGTCCCACTACAGAAACAGGATATAGACTAGAATCCTGTCCAGGGGTGTACTGGTACATCAAGCTGCCTCACTACAGAAACAGGATATAGACTAGAATCCTGTCCAGGGGGTGTACTGGTACATCAAGCTGTCTCACTACAGGAACAGCATATAGACTAGAATCCTGTCCAGGGGTGTACTGGTACATCAAGCTGTCTCACTACAGGAACAGCATATAGACTAGAATCCTGTCCAGGGGTGTACTGGTACATCAAGCTGTCTCACTACAGAAACAGGATATAGACTAGAGTCCTGTCAGGGGGTGTACTGGTACATCAAGCTGTCCCACTACAGAAACAGGATATAGACTAGAGTCCTGTCCAGGGGTGTACTGGTACATCAAGCTGTCTCACTACAGGAACAGGATATAGACTAGAATCCTGTCCAGGGGTGTACCGGTACATCAAGCTGTCTCACTACAGGAACAGGATATAGACTAGAGTCCTGTCCAGGGGGTGTACTGGTACATCAAGCTGCCCCACTACAGAAACAGGATATAGACTAGAGTCCTGTCCAGGGGGTGTACTGGTACATCAAGCTGCCCCACTACAGAAACAGGATATAGACTAGAGTCCTGTCCAGGGGTGTACCGGTACATCAAGCGGTCTCACTACAGAAACAGGATATAGACTAGAGTCCTGTCCAGGGGGTGTACCGGTACATCAAGCTGTCTCACTACAGGAACAGGATATAGACTAGAGTCCTGTCCAGGGGGTGTACTGGTACATCAAGCTGCCCCACTACAGAAACAGGATATAGACTAGAGTCCTGTCCAGGGGTGTACTGGTACATCAAGCTGTCCCACTACAGAAACAGGATATAGACTAGAGTCCTGTCCAGGGGTGTACCGGTACATCAAGCTGTCCCACTACAGAAACAGG
>NW_026279200.1:2500-5000 GCF_023373465.1 Oncorhynchus keta | reverse complement strand
GGGCAGGTTTGTCTGTGACGACCGGTCTCTATAGCCAGACTGTCCTCTCTGGGCAGCCACGGTTTGTCTGTGACGACTTCTCTATAGTCAGACTGTCCTCTCTGGGCAGGTTTGTCTGTGACAGCCTGTCTCTATAGCCAGACTGTCCTCTCTGGGCAGGTTTGTCTGTGACGAGGTCTCTATAGCCAGACTGTCCTCTCTGGGCAGGTTTGTCTGTGACGACCGGCCTCTATAGCCAGACTGTCCTCTCTGGGCAGGGTTTGTCTGTGACGACCGGTCTCTATAGCCAGACTGTCCTCTCTGGGCAGCCAGGTTTGTCTGTGACGACCGGTCTCTATAGCCAGACTGTCCTCTCTGGGCAGGTTTGTCTGTGACGACTGGTCTCTATAGCCAGACTGTCCTCTCTGGGCAGGTTTGTCTGTGACGACCGGTCTCTATAGCCAGACTGTCCTCTCTGGGCAGGTTTGTCTGTGACGACCGGTCTCTATAGCCAGACTGTCCTCTCTGGGCAGGTTTGTCTGTGACGACCGGTCTCTATAGCCAGACTGTCCTCTCTGGGCAGGTTTGTCTGTGACGACTGGTCTCTATAGCCAGACTGTCCTCTCTGGGCAGGTTTGTCTGTGACGACCGGTCTCTATAGCCAGACTGTCCTCTCTGGGCAGGTTTGTCTGTGACGACTGGTCTCTATAGCCAGACTGTCCTCTCTGGGCAGGTTTGTCTGTGACGACCGGTCTCTATAGCCAGACTGTCCTCTCTGGGCAGGTTTGTCTGTGACGACCGGTCTGTACCTAGTCAATGTTTTCCTCAGTGTTCAGTCACAGTGGTCAGACACACACACACACACACACACACACACACACACACACACACACACACACACACACACACACACACACACACACACACACACACACACACACACACACACACACACACACACACACTGCTGGCAGGGCTGATGCTCTCAGCATAACTGGGTTTACACTCCATTCCACAGCCACAAAGTCAAAATAAAAAAATCACTGAGGTCAGGGCCATCTTTATGATTAGAATCTGACCGCGGGATTGGATATGTCTGCTCCAATCAGACGTCAGGATTCACACAATGATTTGATTAAGCACTTAATTGTTACCCGCGGTGTTATCATGGCTCTCTTCTTTTCTCTCTTTCAACCAGTCTAGTTTCCCTTCATCACTCTCTTTCATCCAGTCTAGTTTCTTCTCTTCACTGTCTTTCATCCAGTCTAGTTCCTCTTCTTCACTCTCTTTCATCCAGTCTAGTTTCTTCTCTTCACTCTCTTTCATCCAGTCTAGTTTCTCTTCTTCAATCTCTTTCATCCAGTCTAGATCCTCTTCTTCACTCTCTTTCACCCAGTCTAGTTCCTCTTCTTCACTCTCTTTCACCCAGTCTAGTTCCTCTTCTTCATTGTGCTTCACCCAGTCTAGTTCCTCTTCTTCATTATCCTTCACCCAGTCTAGTTCCTCTTCTTCACTCTCTTTCATCCAGTCTAGTTTCTTCTCTTCACTCTATTTCATCCAGTCTAATTTCTCTTCTTCAATCTCTTTCATCCAGTCTAGTTCCTCTTCTTCACTCTCTTTCACCCAGTCTAGTTCCTCTTCTTCACTCTCTTTCATCCAGTCTAGTTCCTCTTCTTCAATCTACTCCATCCAGTCTAGTTCCTCTTCTTCAATCTACTCCATCCAGTCTAGTTCCTCTTCTTCATTATCCTTCAGTCTAGTTCCTCTTCTTCACTCTCTTTCATCCAGTCTAGTTTCTTCTCTTCTTATTTCAATCTAATTTCTCTTCTTCAATCTCTTTCATCCAGTCTAGTTCCTCTTCTTCACTCTCTTTCACCCAGTCTAGTTCCTCTTCTTCACTCTCTTTCATCCAGTCTAGTTTATCTTCTTCAATCTCTTTCATCCAGTCTAGTTTATCTTCTTCACTCTCTTTCATCCAGTCTAGTTCCTCTTCTCTACTCCATCCAGTCTAGTTCCTCTTCTTCAATCTACATCCAGTCTAGTTCCTCTTCTTCAATCTCTTTCTTCCAGTCTAGTTCTCTTTTCACTCTCTTTCATCCAGTCTAGTTTCTCATTCTTCAGTCTATCTCCTTCATCAAGTCTAGTTCCTCTTCTTCAATCTCTTTCATCCAGTCTAGTTTCTCTTCTTCAATCTCTTTCATCCAGTCTAGTTCCTCTTCTTCAATCTCTTTCATCCAGTCTAGTTCCTCTTCTTCAATCTCTTTCATCCAGTCTAGTTTCTCTTCTTCAATCTCTTTCATCCAGTCTAGTTCCTCTTCTTCAATCTCTTTCATCCAGTCTAGTTCCTCTTCTTCACTCTCTTTCATCCAGTCTACTTCCTCTTCTTCACTCTCTTTCATCCAGTCTAGTTTCTCTTCTTCACTCTCTTTCATCCAGTCTAGTTTCTTCTCTTCACTCTCTTTCATCCAGTCTAGTTTCTCTTCTTCAATCTCTTTCATCCAGTCTAGTTCCTCTTCTTCAC
>NW_026279199.1:0-1563 GCF_023373465.1 Oncorhynchus keta | reverse complement strand
AGTCCTGCAGACCCCGCTGCCTGGTGACAGTCCTGCAGACCCCACTGCCTGGTGTCAGTCCTGCAGACCCCAACTGCCTGGAGACAGTCCTGCAGACCCCAATGCCTGGTGACTCCCCTGACAGTCCTGCAGACCCACTGCCTGGTGACTCCCTGACAGTCCTGCAGACCCCACTGCCTGGTGACAGTCACTGCAGACCCCACTGCCTGGTGACTCCAGTGGCATGTCCTGGCAGACTCCACTGCCTGGTGACAGTCCTGCAGACATCACGCTGCCTGGTGACTCTAGACAGCCTGCAGACCCCAGCCTGGACAGTACGCCCCACTGCCTGGTGACAGTCCTGCAGACCCCACTGCCTGGTGACAGTCCTGCAGACCCCACTGCCTGGTGACAGTCCTGCAGACCCCACTGCCTGGTGACTCGTGACAGTCCTGCAGACCCCGCTGCCTGGTGACTCCCCTGACAGTCCTGCAGACCCCACTGCCTCGGTGACAGTCCTGCAGACCCCACTGCCTGGTGACAGTCCTGCAGACTCCACTGCCTGGTGACAGTCCTGCAGACCCCACTGCCTGGTGACAGTCCTGCAGACCCCACTGCCTGGTGACAGTCCTGCAGACCCCACTGCCTGGTGACCAGTCCTGCAGACCCCACTGCCTGGTGACAGTACTGCAGACCCCACTGCCTGGTGACGAGTCCTGCAGACTCCACTGCCTGGTGACAGTCACTGCAGACCCCACTGCCTGGTGACAGTCCTGCAGACCCCACTGCCTGGTGACAGTCCTGCAGACCCCACTGCCTGGTGACAGTCCTGCAGACCCCACTGCCTGGTGACCAGTCCTGCAGACCCCACTGCCTGGTGACTCCTGACAGTCCTGCAGACCCCACTGCCTGGTGACAGTCCTGCAGACCCCACTGCCTGGTGACTCCCTGACAGTCCTGCAGACCCCGCTGCCTGGTGACTCCACTGACAGTCCTGCAGACCCCACTGCCTGGTGACAGTACTGCAGACCCCACTGCCTGGTGACAGTCCTGCAGACTCCACTGCCTGGTGACATGTACTGCAGACCCCACTGCCTGGTGACAGTACTGCAGACCCAACTGCCTGGTGACAGTCCTGCAGACTCCACTGCCCGGTGACTCTAGTCCTGCAGACCCCACTGCCTGGTGACAGTACTGCAGACCCCACTGCCTGGTGACAGTCCTGCAGACTCCACTGCCTGGTGACAGTACTGCAGACCCCACTGCCTGGTGACAGTCCTGCAGACCCCACTGCCTGGTGACAGTCCTGCAGACCCCACTGCCTGGTGACAGTCCTGCAGACCCCACTGCCTGGTGACAGTCCTGCAGACCCCACTGCCTGGTGACAGTCCTGCAGACCCCACTGCCTGGTGACAGTCCTGCAGACCCCACTGCCTGGTGACTCCCCTGACAGTCCTGCAGACCCCACTGCCTGGTGACTCCCCTGAACGTCCTGCAGACCCCGCTGCCTGGTGACTCGCCTGACAGTCCCGCAGACCCCGCTGCCTCGGTGACAGTCCCGCAGACCCCGCAATGCCTGGTGAC
>NW_026279198.1:0-2766 GCF_023373465.1 Oncorhynchus keta | reverse complement strand
TATGATTGACAGTCTCTAGTTACTCCTGTATTTACGGTCTCTAGTTACTCCTGTATTTCTACAGTCTCTAGTTACTCCTATATTTATACAGTCAATATAGTTACTCCTATATTTATGCAGTCTCTAGTTACTCCTGTATTTACAGTCTCTAGTTACTCCTGTATTTATACAGTCTATATAGTTACTGCTATATTTATACAGTCGTGTTATTCCTATATTTATACAGTCTCTAGTTACTCCTATATTTATACAGTCAATATAGTTACTCCTATATTTATGCAGTCTCTAGTTACTCCTGTATTTACAGTCTCTAGTTACTCCTGTATTTATACAGTCTATATAGTTACTGCTATATTTATACAGTCGTGTTATTCCTATATTTATACAGTCTCTAGTTACTCCTATATTTATACAGTCAATATAGTTACTCCTATATTTATGCAGTCTCTAGTTACTCCTGTATTTACAGTCTCTAGTTACTCCTGTATTTATACAGTCTATATAGTTACTGCTATATTTATACAGTCGTGTTATTCCTATATTTATACAGTCGTGTTATTCCTATATTTATACAGTCGTGTTATTCCTATATTTATACAGTCTATATAGTTACTCCTATATTTATACAGTCAATATAGTTACTCCTATATTTATGTAGTCTCTAGTTACTCCTGTATTTACAGTCTCTAGTTACTCCTGTATTTATACAGTCTATATAGTTACTGCTATATTTATACAGTCGTGTTATTCCTATATTTATACAGTCTCTAGTTACTCCTATATTTATACAGTCAATATAGTTACTCCTATATTTATGCAGTCTCTAGTTACTCCTGTATTTACAGTCTCTAGTTACTCCTGTATTTATACAGTCTATATAGTTACTGCTATATTTATACAGTCGTGTTATTCCTATATTTATACAGTCGTGTTATTCCTATATTTATACAGTCTATATAGTTACTCCTATATTTATACAGTCAATATAGTTACTCCTATATTTATGCAGTCTCTAGTTACTCCTGTATTTACAGTCTCTAGTTACTCCTGTATTTATACAGTCTATATAGTTACTGCTATATTTATACAGTCGTGTTATTCCTATATTTATACAGTCTCTAGTTACTCCTATATTTATACAGTCAATATAGTTACTCCTATATTTATGCAGTCTCTAGTTACTCCTGTATTTATACAGTCTATATAGTTACTGCTATATTTATACAGTCGTGTTATTCCTATATTTATACAGTCGTGTTATTCCTATATTTATACAGTCTATATAGTTACTCCTATATTTATACAGTCTATATAGTTACTCCTATATTTATACAGTCTATATAGTTACTCCTATACTTACAGTCTCTAGTTACTCCTGTATTTATACAGTCTCGTTACTCCTATATTTATACAGTCTATATAGTTACTCCTATATTTATACAGTCTATATAGTTACTCCTATACTTACAGTCTCTAGTTACTCCTGTATTTATACAGTCTCGTTACTCCTATATTTATACAGTTCTACTGTGTCATTTAAAAGCTGCCTTAACATCCTACACAAGTTCTGCTCTTTCTACGAGAGCAGGACTGGAATTAATTGGGGAGAGGATGAGGGGCTTGAGAATTGGGGTCTCTGGGGCTAGCAGCTAGCTTGGCATCTTTCAAAGAGCCGTTTGTATGCTTATCCAACACAGCTTGCCTGGCTATGGCCTTCTCGCTCTCGAGGGAGAGATACCCACTTCACGTAGTTTAAGAAGACGAATTTCTTATTTCCATGTAGGAACGCTGCGTGTCTTTTTAGATTAGCTGCACGTTTCTCTACCCTCTTCATTTAAAGCCAATTTGGCAGAAGGTGAAAAAACATTACTGAGAAATGCATAGAGAGGATAGTCCTCTGGTGGAGAATAAAGTAGGCTACTGAAATGTGATGTAACAATTATGATCTGCTATCATCTAGTAGTGTGTGTGTGTGTGTGTGTGTGTGTGTGTGTGTGTGTGTGTGTGTGTGTGTGTGTGTGTGTGTGTGTGTGTGTGTGTGTGTGTGTGTGTGTGTGTGTGTGTGTGTGTGTGTGTGTGTGTGTGTGTGTGTGTGTGTGTGTTGCATAGCATTTAGTCACACAGAGCGAGAACTGAATGAGTCCACAGGAGTTGATGTAAAACTGTGTTAACATCATCATTGTTTCCCTCTGAAACAGACGACTGGAGACAAAACACAATTAGTGAGATGGAAATAGAATTGATGTCCACTCAAGCCATTGATGGATCTTTCTATTGATTATCAGTGAAGCTTTTGCAAATTTGTCAACTACCCACTGGAGCATAACTCAATAGAGATGGATGTGGGGACATGTCACTCAGTCACCAACCTCTGGACAGATGATTCATGTTAGACCTGGAGTCTGGTGTAACACGTATCTGATACCTCCTACAGTACCGTTGGAACAGTGGTATTGAAACTTGTTCAACAGAGACACATTTTCCAGCAGAATTTCTGGGGACCACTTTTATCTCCGCAATCATTTCTTGCAACCCACCACACCCCAAATCTAATGACACAACCTTCAAATTGGTACATTTAGATTCTTTTTTTAGAAACAACCTTCAAACCATTACATTTTCATCTCTTATCAAAATGATAAGAAACCAATAAATACATGAACTAAATGTATTTTTTAACATTTGTATGTTGTCCCAAACAATAATCTGTACTCTTAATTGAGATGTAATATCTACAGCTATATGTAATATCTAACTCTAATCCTA
>NW_026279197.1:0-5267 GCF_023373465.1 Oncorhynchus keta | reverse complement strand
CGTCATTTCCGGTCACAACTTGCAGGCTTGTTTTCGAATTGCTGTGCGTTTTGTTGCCAACCTATTTTGCTACCTGACAACTTTACGGGTTTCACTTTTTAATTACCGTTCATATATTTATTTATTTTCCTCAACTTTTTCACTCCGGACGCTTTATCTGGACACGATTCGTCAGGACCTCCAACAGCCGAAGCTAAGTAGTAACATTAACATGATGCCTTCTAATTGCAGCCGCTGTGCTCGCCTTACGGCGAGGATAGCCTGTGCTACAAGCCCAGCTTCAGACGCAATCGTTAGGCAAGGGTAATTCAGTGTAGGAAAGGATGAAACAGCGTCTGTGCCGCCAGTAAGTACAGATAGTAGTATAAATCCCCTGGCACAGTCCCTCAAGAGCCGGACAACTTCTCACGGTTTCTGGAAGGAAATGCTGTAGGGAACGCTCAAACTGTGTCGCTCATTCAGCAGACAGAAACTTTCAACCGGTTCTCCCCATTAAGCAGCGGGTGGAGTCAGAGGCCGAGTCTTCTCTGGTCTCTACTCCTCCCGTTCGGGTCTGAGACGCCGAAGCTTCCCACCATTAGCTCTGACAAATTGAAAACTCTAGTCATTGGCGACTCCATTACCCGCAGTATTAGACTTAAAGCGAATCATCCAGCGATCATACACTGTTTACCCGCGGGCAGGGCTACCGACGTTAAGGCTAATCTGAAGATGGTGCTGGCTAAAGCTAAAACTGGCGAGTGTAGAGAGTATAGAGATATTGTTATCCACGTCGGCACCAACGATGTTAGGATGAAACAGTCAGAGATCACCAAGCGCAACATAGCTTCTGCGTGCATATCAGCTAGAAAGATGTGTCGGCATCGAGTAATTGTCTCTGGCCCCCTCCCAGTTAGGGGGAGTGATGAGCTCTACAGCAGAGTCTCACAACTCAATGTGGTTGAAAACTGTTTTCTGCCCCTCCCAAAAGATAGAATTTGTGATAATGGCCCTCTTTCTGGGACTCACTCCAAACAGGGGACCAAGCCTGACCTGCTGCTGAGGAGTGACGGACTCCATCCTAGCTGGAGGGGTGCTCTCATCTTATCTACCAACATAGACAGGCTCTAACCTCTAGCTCCACAATGAAATAGGGTGCAGGCCAGGCAGCAGGCTATTAGCCAGCCTGCCAGCATAGTGGAGTCTGCCACTAGCAGTCAGTGTAGTCAGCCAGCTATCACCATTGAGACCGTGTCTTCAGTGCCTCGACCTAGGTTGGGCAAAACTAAACATGGCGGTGTTCGCCTTAGCAATCTCACTAGGATAAAGACCACCTCCATTCCTGTCATTACTGAAAGAGATCATGATACCTCACATCTCAAAATAGGGCTACTTAATGTTAGATCCCTTACTTCAAAGACAATTATAGTCAATGAACTAATCACTGATCATAATCTTGATGTGATTGGCCTGACTGAAACATGGCTTAAGCCTGATGAATTTACTGTGTTAAATGAGGCCTCACCTCCTGGCTACACTAGTGACCATATCCCCCGTGCATCCCGCAAAGGCGGAGGTGTTGCTAACATTTCACGATAGCAAATTTCAATTTACAAAAAAAAAAATGACATTTTGTCTTTTGAGCTTCTAGTCATGAAATCTATGCAGCCTACTCAATCACTTTTATAGCTACTGTTTACAGGCCTCCTGGGCCATATACAGCGTTTCTCACTGAGTTCCCTGAATTCCTATCAGACCTTGTAGTCATTGCAGATAATATTCTAATCTTTGGTGACTTTAATATTCACATGGAAAAGTCCACAGACCCACTCCAAAAGGCTTTTGGAGCCATCATCGACTCAGTGGGTTTGTCCAACATGTCTCTGGACCCACTCACTGTCACAGTCATACGCTGGACCTAGTTTTGTCCCATGGAATAAATGTTGTGGATCTTAATGTTTTCCTCATAATCCTGGACTATCGGACCACCATTTTATTACGTTTGCAATTGCAACAAATAATCTGCTCAGACCCCAACCAAGGAACATCAAAGTCGTGCTATAAATTCACAGACAACACAAAGATTCCTTGATGCCCTTCCAGACTCCCTCTGCCTACCCAAGGACGCCAGAGGACAAAATCCGTTAACCACCTAACTGAGGATCTCAATTTAACCTTGCGCAATACCCTAGATGCAGTTGCACCCCTAAAAACTAAAAAAATGTCTCATAAGAAACTAGCTCCCTGGTACACAGAAAATACCCGAGCTCTGAAGCAAGCTTCCAGAAAATTGGAACGGAAATGGCGCCACACCAAACTGGAAGTCTTCCGACTAGCTTGGAAGGACGGTACCGTGCAGTACCGAAGAGCCCTTACTGCTGCTCGATCGTCCTATTTTCTAACTTAATTGAGGAAAATAAGAACAATCCGAAATTCCTTTTTGATACTGTGGCAAAGCTAACTAAAAAGCAGCATTCCCCAAGAGAGGATGACTTTCACTTTAGCAGTGATAAATTCATGAACTTCTTTGAGGAAAGATTATGATTATTAGAAAGCAAATTACGGACTCCTCTTTAAACCTGCGTATTCCTCCAAACCTCAGTTGTCCTGAGTCTGCACAACTCTGCCAGGACCTAGGATCAGAGAGACGCTCAAGTGTTTTAGTACTATATCTCTTGACACAATGATGAAAATAATCATGGCCTCTAAACCTTCCAAGCTGTATACTGGACCCTATTCCAACTAAACTACTGAAAGAGCTGCTTCCTGTGCTTGGCCCTCCTATGTTGAACATAATAAACGGCTCTCTATCCACTGGATGTGTACCAAACTCACTAAAAGTGGCAGTAATAAAGCCTCTCTTGAAAAAGCCAAACCTTGACCCAGAAAATATAAAAAACTATCGGCCTATATCAATCTTCCATTCCTCTCAAAGATTTTAGAGAAGGCTGTTGCGCAGCAACTCACTGCCTTCCTGAAGACAAACAATGTATACGAAATGCTTCAGTCTGGTTTTAGACCCCATCATAGCACTGAGACGGCACTTGTGAAGGTGGTAAATGACATTTTAATGGCATCGGACCGAGCTCTGCATCTGTCCTCGTGCTCCTAGACCTTAGTGCTGCTTTTGATACCATCGATCACCACATTCTTTTGGAGAGATTGGAAACCCAAATTGGTCTACGGACATGTTCTGGCCTGGTTTAGATCTTATCTGTCGGAAAGATATCAGTTTGTCTCTGTGAATGGTTTGTCCTCTGACAAATCAACTGTACATTTCGGTGTTCCTCAAGGTTCTGTTTTAGGACCACTATTGTTTTCACTATATATTTTACCTCTTGGGGATGTTATTCGAAAACATAATGTAAACTTTCACTGCTATGCGGATGACACACAGCTGTACATTTCAATGAAACATGGTGAAGCCCCAAAATTGCCCTCGCTAAAGCATGTGTTTCAGACATAAGGAAGTGGATGGCTGCAAACTTTCTACTATTAAACTCGGACAAAACAGAGATGCTTGTTCTAGGTCCCAAGAAACAAAGAGATCTTCTGTTGAATCTGACAATTAATCTTAATGGTTGTACAGTCGTCTCAAATAAAACTGTGAAGGACCTCAGCGTTACTCTGGACCCTGATCTCTCTTTTGAAGAACATATCAAGACCATTTCGAGGACAGCTTTTTCCATCTACGTAACATTGCAAAAATCAGAAACTTTCTGTCCAAAAATGATGCAGAAAAATTAATCCATGCTTTTGTCACTTCTAGGTTAGACTACTGCAATGCTCTATTTTCAGCTACCGGATAAAGCACTAAATAAACTTCAGTTAGTGCTAAATACGGCTGCTAGAATCCTGACTAGAACCAAAAAATTTGATCATATTACTCCAGTGCTAGCCTCTCTACACTGGCTTCCTGTCAAAGCAGGGCTGATTTCAGGTTTACTGCTAACCTACAAAGCATTACATGGGCTTGCTCCTACCTACCTCTCTGATTTGTCCTGCCGTACATACCTACACGTCGCTACGGTCTAGACGCCAGGCCTCCTAATTGTCCCTAGAATTTCTAAGCAAACAGCTGGAGGCAGGGCTTTCTCCTATAGAGCTCCATTTTATGGAACGGTCTGCCTACCCATGTCAGAGACGCAAACTCGGTCTCAACCTTTAAGTCTTTACTGAAGACTCATCTCTTCAGTGGGTCATATGATTGAGTGTAGTCTGGCCCAGGAGTGGGAAGGTGAGACGGAAGGCTCTGGAGCAACGGAGCCGCCCTTGCTGTCTCTGCCTGGCCGGTTCCCCTCTTTCCACTGGGATTCTCTGCCTCTAACCCTGATTCTGGGGCTGAGTCACTGGCTTGCTGGGGCTCTCTCGTGCCGTCCCTGGGGGGGTGCGTCACCTGGGTGGGTTGATTCACTGTTGTGGTGGGCCTGTCTGGGTTGCCCCCCTTGGGTTGTACCGTGGCGGAGATCTTTGTGGGCTATACTCGGCCTTGTCTCAGGATGGTAAGTTGGTGGTTGAAGATATCCCTCTAGTGGTGTGGGGGATGTGCTTTGTAAAGTGGGTGGGGTTATATCCTTCCTGTTTGGCCCTGTCCGGTAATGTCTCGGATGGGGCCACGGTGTCTCCTGACCCCTCTGTCTCAGCCTCCAGTATTTATGCTGCAGTAGTTTATGTGTCGGGGCTAGGGTCAGTTTGTTATATCTGGAGTACTTCTCCTGTCTATTCGGTGTCCTGTGTGAATCTAAATGTGCGTTCTCTAATTCTCTCCTTCTCTCTTTCTTTCTCTCTCTCGGAGGACCCTGAGCCCCCTAGGACCATGTCCCAGGACTACCTGACATGAGGACTCTTGCTGTCCCCCAGTCCACCTGGCCATGCTCCTGCTCCAGTTTCAACTGACCTGAGCCCTAGGACCGTGCCCCAGGACTACCTGACATGACAGGCTCCTTGCTGTCCCCAGTCCACCTGACTTTGTGCTGCTGCTCCAGTTTCAACTGTTCTGCCTTATTTATTCGACCATGCTGGTCATTTATGAACATTTGAACATCTTGGTCATGTTCTGTTATAATCTCTACCCGGCACAGCCAGAGAGGACTGGCCACCCACATAGCCCGGTTCCTCTCTAGGTTTCTTCCTGAGTTTGGCCTTTCTAGGGAGTTTTCCTAGCCACCGTGCTTTTACACCTGCATTGTTTGCTGTTTGGGGTTTTAGGCTGGGTTTCTGTACAGCACTTTGAGATATCAGCTGATGTACGAAGGGCTATATAAATAAATTTGATTTGATTTGATTTG
>NW_026279196.1:0-4495 GCF_023373465.1 Oncorhynchus keta | reverse complement strand
TATAGGACAAAACACACATCATGACAAGAGACACCACAACACTGCATAAATAGAGACCTAAGACGACAACATAGCAAGGCAGCAACACATGACAACATAGCAAGGCAGCAACACATGACAACATAGCAAGGCAGCAACACATGACAACATAGCAAGGCAGCAACACATGACAACATAGCAAGGCAGCAACACATGACAACATAGCAAGGCAGCAACACATGACAACATAGCAAGGCAGCAACACATGACAACATAGCAAGGCAGCAACACATGACAACATAGCAAGGCAGCAACACATGACAACATAGCAAGGCAGCAACACATGACAACATAGCAAGGCAGCATGACAACATAGCAAGGCAGCAACACGCGACATAGCAAGGCAGCAACACATGACAACATAGCAAGGCAGCAACACATGACAACATAGCAAGGCAGCAACACATGACAACATAGCAAGGCAGCAACACATGACAACATAGCAAGGCAGCAACACATGACAACATAGCAAGGCAGCAACACATGACAACATAGCAAGGCAGCAACACATGACAACATAGCAAGGCAGCAACACATGACAACATAGCAAGGCAGCAACACATGACAACATAGCAAGGCAGCAACACATGACAACATAGCAAGGCAGCAACACATGACAACATGGCAAGGCAGCAACAAATGACAACATGGCAAGGCAGCAACACATGACAACATGGCAAGGCAGCAACACATGACAACATGGCAAGGCAGCAACACATGACAACATAACAAGGCAGCAACACATGACAACATGGCAAGGCAGCAACACATGACAACATAGCAAGGCAGCAACACATGACAACATAGCATGGTAGCAACACAACATTTCAATAACATGGTAGTAGCACAACATGGTAGCAGCACAACATGGTAGTAACACAACGACATGGTAGCAGCACGACATGGTAGCATCACGACAACATGGTAGCATCACGACAACATGGTTGCAGCACGACAACATGGTAGCAACACAACATGGTAGCAGAACAACATGGTAGCAGCACAACATGGTATTAACACAACATGGTATTAACGCAACATGGTAGCAGCACGACGTGGTAGCAGCACAACATGGTAGCAGCACAACATGGTATTAACACAACATGGTATTAACGCAACATGGTAGCAGCACAACATGGTATTAACACAACATGGTAGTAACACGACATGGTAGCAGCACGACATGGTAGCAGCACAACATGGTATTAACACAACATGGTATTAACACAACATGGTAGCAGCACGACATGGTAGCAGCACAACATGGTATTAACACAACATGGTATTAACACAACATGGTATTAACACAACATGGTAGTAACACGACAAGGTAGCAGCACGACATGGTAGCAACACGACATGACAACAGCATGGTAGTAACACAACATGGTAGTAACACAACATGGTAGTAACATGACAAGGTAGCAGCACGACATGGTAGCAACACGACATGACAACAGCATGGTAGTAACACAACATGGTAGCAGCACAACATGGTAGCAGCGCGACATGGTAGCAGCGTGACATGGTAGCAACACGACATGACAACAGCATGGTAGTAACACAACATGGTATTAACACAACATGGTAGTAACACGACAAGGTAGCAGCACGACATGGTAGCAACACGACATGACAACAGCATGGTAGTAGCGCAACATGGTAGCAGCGCAACATGGTAGCAGCGCGACATGGTAGCAGCGTGACATGGTACAAACTGTATTGCTTTCATGTATTATACTTATGGAGTCTTATTGTTCTTAAAGCCTTGTATAACTTATTGTTCTTAAAGCCTTGTATAACTTATTGTTCTTAAAGCCTTGTATAACTGTTATTGTTCTTAAAGCCTTGTATAACTTATTGTTCTTAAAGCCTTGTATAACTGTTATTGTTCTTAAAGCCTTGTATAACTTATTGTTCTTAAAGCCTTGTATAACTTATTGTTCTTAAAGCCTTGTATAACTTATTGTTATTGTTCTTACAGCCTTGTATAACTGTTATTGTTCTTAAAGCCTTGTATAACTTATTGTTATTGTTCTTAAAGCCTTGTATAACTTATTGTTATTGTTCTTAAAGCCTTGTATAACTGTTATTGTTCTTAAAGCCTTGTATAACTTATTGTTCTTAAAGCCTTGTATAACTGTTATTGTTCTTAAAGCCTTGTATAACTTATTGTTATTGTTCTTAAAGCCTTGTATAACTGTTATTGTTCTTAAAGCCTTGTATAACTTATGTTATTGTTCTTAAAGCCTTGTATAACTGTTATTGTTCTTAAAGCCTTGTATAACTGTTATTGTTCTTAAAGCCTTGTTTAACTTATTGTTATCGTTCTTAAAGCCTTGTATAACTGTTATTGTTCTTAAAGCCTTGTATAACTGTTGTTATTGTTCTTAAAGCCTTGTATAACTTATTGTTATTGTTCTTAAAGCCTTGTATAACTGTTATTGTTCTTAAAGCCTTGTATAACTGTTATTGTTCTTAAAGCCTTGTATAACTGTTATTGTTCTTAAAGCCTTGTATAACTGTATTGTTATTGTTCTTAAAGCCTTGTATAACTGTTATTGTTCTTAAAGCCTTGTATAACTGTTATTGTTCTTAAAGCCTTGTATAACTTATTGTTATTGTTCTTAAAGCCTTGTATAACTAGTTATTGTTCTTAAAGCCTTGTTTAACTTATTGTTATCGTTCTTAAAGCCTTGTATAACTGTTATTGTTCTTAAAGCCTTGTATAACTGTTATTGTTCTTAAAGCCTTGTATAACTGTTATTGTTCTTAAAGCCTTGTATAACTGTTATTGTTATTGTTCTTAAAGCCTTGTATAACTTATTGTTCTTAAAGCCTTGTATAACTGTTATTGTTCTTAAAGCCTTGTATAACTTATTGTTATTGTTCTTAAAGCCTTGTATAACTGTTATTGTTATTGTTCTTAAAGCCTTGTATAACTGTTATTGTTCTTAAAGCCTTGTATAACTTATTGTTATTGTTCTTAAAGCCTTATATAACTGTTATTGTTATTGTTCTTAAAGCCTTGTATAACTGTTATTGTTCTTAAAGCCTTGTATAACTGTTATTGTTCTTAAAGCCTTGTATAACTGTTATTGTTCTTAAAGCCTTGTATAACTTATTGTTCTTAAAGCCTTGTATAACTTATTGTTATTGTTCTTAAAGCCTTGTATAACTGTTATTGTTCTTAAAGCCTTGTATAACTGTTATTGTTCTTAAAGCCTTGTATAACTGTTATTGTTCTTAAAGCCTTGTATAACTGTTATTGTTCTTAAAGCCTTGTATAACTTATTGTTCTTAAAGCCTTGTATAACTTATTGTTCTTAAAGCCTTGTATAACTGTTATTGTTCTTAAAGCCTTGTATAACTTATTGTTATTGTTCTTAAAGCCTTGTATAACTGTTATTGTTCTTAAAGCCTTGTATAGCAGCAAAAACACAGTCGATACGGGCTCTATGCAGCACTTTCCCCCTACAGTCTGGAATTATTTTTATCACTTTGGATATTAAAGCATTTGACGTCATTAAATACCACATCAAACACCTTTTATGAGCCTTTCCTAAAATAGGAAATTCAGACAGTTCTTCGAAATGCACAGAGGCGCATTCCCAGAATCCCCATGGTCATTGTACTGTAGTTATATTTAATGATACAGTAGTGTAGCTGTTCAGAAACCCCCAGCAACATGTCCTCTCTCTCTGTGGACATGTTCTCTGTTCAGAAACCCCCAGCCTTATGTCCTCTCTCTGTGGACATGTTCTCTGTTCAGAAACCCCCAGCAACATGTCCTCTCTCTGTGGACATGTCCTCTGTTCAGAAACCCCCAGCCTGATGTCCTCTCTCTCTGTGGACATGTTCTCTGTTCAGAAACCCCCAGCCTTATGTCCTCTCTCTCTGTGGACATGTCCTCTGTTCAGAAACACCCGTCCGTATGTCCTCTCTCTGTGGACATGTTTTCTGTGCCAGGCAGCAGGCTCTGGTGTCAATACAACCCAGAGATGTCATCTTCAACCCCGTAACCTCAATCTCATTATAGAGATGCTGTACAAGACGGACATTACATTCTCACTGTTTGTCTCTGTCATTATCAACACAATAGACCAGGGCACTCTCCAGACCTGGCCTGTGTCCCAAATGGCACCATATTCCTATGCAGTGCACTACTTTTAACCAGAGCCCTATGCTACAAGTAGTGCACTATATAGGAGTAGGGTTCCATTTCAGACACGACCTAGAGCCCAGGTGGTGCCTGGCGTCAAGCCTGACAACATGACCGTCAGTGTGTTTCTCAGTGAGAATATACGTGTTGATATAATCCTCCTAAATGAATGGTTGTCAGAAGCCAGTGGTCCTGGTTAACAAAGCAGCATCTCTAAGGATCAGGAGTAGGTCTGGTCAAAGTCTACTTTTGTGTTATTTTGAGCATCTAAACGACTGCTAATGTTTTGTGATA
>NW_026279195.1:0-7972 GCF_023373465.1 Oncorhynchus keta | reverse complement strand
ATCGATGGTAGTTTTTAGGAGTGTTTGAGAGACATAACCATCAATGGTGCTTTAGGAGTGTTTGAGAGACATAACTATCAACGGTGGCGCTTATGGAGTGTTTGAGAGACATAACTATCAATGGTGCTTTAGGAGTGTTTGAGAGACCTACAACCATCAATGTAGTGCCTTTAGGCGTGCTTGAGAGACATAACTCATCAATGGCGCTTTAGAGGTCAGAGAGACTGATAACTATCAATGGTGCTTTAGGAGTGTTTTTGAGAGAGCATCAACCACTCAACGGTGTTTTAGGAGTGTTTGAGATGACATAACCATCACCGGTGCTTTAGGAGTGTTCCTGAGACACAACTATCAATGGCGTTTTAGGAGTGCTTTGAGAGACATAACTATCAACGGAAGCTTTAGGAGTGCTTTTTGAGAGACATAACCATCAACGGTGTTTTAGGAGTGTTTGAGAGACATAACTGTCAATGGTGTATTTAGGAGTGCTTTGAGACATAACTATCACTGGTGTTTAGGAGTGTTTGAGAGACATAACTATCAATGGTGCTTTAGGAGAGCTTGAGAGACATAACTCATCAATGGTGCTTTAGGAGGTTGAGAGACATGAACCATCAATGGTGTTTTAGTGAGTGCTTTGAGAGACATGAACCATCAATGGTGGCTTGTAGGAGTGTTTGAGAGACAGAACTCATCAATGGTGCTTTAGGCGTGTTTGAGAGACATAACTATCAATGGTGCTTTAAGTGTTTGAGAGACACATAACTATCAATACAGTTGCTTTAAGGAGTGTTGAGAGACATAACTATCAATGGTGCTTTAGGAGTGTTTGAGAGACATAACTATCAATGAATTGCTTTAAGTGTTTTAGTTTCATAACTATCAATGGTGTTTAGGAGTGTTTGAGAACATAACTATCAATGGTGTTTTAGGAGTGTTTTTGAAGGCATAACTATCAATGGTGTTTTAGAAGTGTTTTTGAGACATAACTATCAATGGTGCTTTAGGAGTGTTTTGAGACCATAACTATCAATGGTGCTTTAGGAGTGTTTGAGAGACATAACTATCAATGGTGTTTAGGAGTGTTTGAGAGACATAACTATCAATGGTGTTTTAGGAGTGTTTGAGAGACATAATAACTATCAATGGTGCTTTAGGAGTGTTTGAGAGGCGTAACTATCAATGGTGCTTTTAGGAGTGTTTGAGACATAACTATCAATGGTGCTTTAGGAGTGTTTTTGAGAGACATAATATCAATGGTGTTTTAGGAGTGTTTGAGAGACAACTATCAATGGTGTTTTAGGAGTGTTTGAGAGCATAACTATCAATGGTGCTTTAAGAGGTGTTTGAGAGACATAACTATCAATGGTGTTTTAGGAGTGTTTTGAGACATAACTATCAATGGTGCTTTAGGAGTGTTTGAGAGACATAACTATCAATGGTGCTTTAGGAGTGTTTCTCCCCTCTCTCTCCAGATGAAATCTCGCGTCTTGTGACGGCCGGCCCAACAACCTGCCCGGCTTGACCTATCCCCTCCTCTCTTCTCCAGACCATTTCCGGAGACCTTCTCCCTTACCTCACCTCAGCTCATCAACTCATCCCTGACCGCACAGCTCGTCCCTCCCGTCTTCAAGAGAGCGAGAGTTGCACCCCTTCTGAAAAAACCTACACTCGATCCCTCCGATGTCAACAACTACAGACCAGTATCCCTTCTCTCTTTTCTCTCCAAAACTCTTGAGCGTGCCGTCCTTGGCCAGCTCTACCGCTATCTCTCTCCAGAATGACCTTCTTGATCCAAATCAGTCAGGTTTCAAGACTAGTCATTCAACTGAGACTGCTCTTCTTCTCTGTATCACGGAGCGCTCCGCACTGCTAAAGCTAACTCTCTCTCCTCTGCTCTCATCCTTCTAGACCTATCGGCTGCCTTCATACTGTGAACCATCAGATCCTCCTCTCCACCCTCTCCGAGTTGGGCATCTCCGGCGCGGCCCACGCTTGGATTGCGTCCTACCTGACAGGTCGCTCCTACCAGGTGGCGTGGCGAGAATCTGTCTCCTCACCACGCGCTCTCACCACTGGTGTCCCCAGGGCTCTGTTCTAGGCCCTCTCTTATTCAAGCTATACACCAAGTCACTTGGCTCTGTCATAACCTCACATGGTCTCTCCTATCATTGCTATGCAGACGACACACAATTAATCTTCTCCTTTCCCCTTCTGATGACCAGGTGGCGAATCGCATCTCTGCATGTCTGGCAGACATATCAGTGTGGATGACGGATCACCACCTCAAGCTGAACCTCAGCAAGACGGAGCTCCTCTTCCTCCCGGGGAAGGACTGCCCGTTCCATGATCTCGCCATCACGGTTGACAACTCCATTGTGTCCTCCTCCCAGAGCGCTAAGAACCTTGGCGTGATCCTGGACAACACCCTGACGTTCTCAACTAACATCAAGGCGGTGTCCCGTTCCTGTAGGTTCATGCTCTACAACATCCGCAGAATACGACCCTGCCTCACACAGGAAGCGGCGCAGGTCCTAATCCAGGCACTTGTCATCTCCCGTCTTGATTACTGCAACTCGCTGTTGGCTGGGCTCCCTGCCTGTGCCATTAAACCCCTACAACTCATCCAGAACGCCGCAGCCCGTCTGGTGTTCAACCTTCCCAAGTTCTCTCCGTCACCCGCTCCTCCGCTCTCTCCACTGGCGGGTTCCCAGGCTCGCATCCGCTACAAGACCATGGTGCTCGCCTACGGAGCTGTGAGGGAAACGGCACCTCAGTACCTCCAGCTCTGGATCAGAGCCCTACACCCAAACAAGGGCACTGCGTTCATCCACCTCTGGCCTGCTTTCGCCTCCCTACCACTGAGGAAGTACAGTTCCATCAGCCCAGTCAAAACATTCGCTGCTCTGGCCCAATGGTGGAACAAACTCCCCTCACGACGCCAGGACAGCGAGTCAATCACCCTTCAGGAGACACCTGAAACCCCACCTCTTCAAGGAATACCTAGGATAGGGTAAGTAAGGGTAAGTAATCCTTCTCACCCCCCTTCCCCCAACAAGATTTAGATGCAAGTGGCTGTTCCACTGGTTGTCATAAGGTGTATGCACCAGACTTGTAAGTAGCTCTGGATAAGAGCGTCTGCTAAATGACTTAAATGTAAATGTAATGTAAATGAGAGACAACTATCAATGGTGTTTTAGGAGTGTTTGAGAGACATAACTATCAATGGTGCTTTAGGAGTGTTTGAGAGACATAACTATCAATGGTGCTTTTAGGAGTGTTTTTTGAGAGACATAACTATCAATGGTGTTTTAGGAGTGTTTGAGAGACAACTATCAATGGTGTTTTAGGAGTGTTTGAGAGACATAACTATCAATGGTGCTTTAGGAGTGTTTGAGAGACATAACTATCAATGGTGTTTTAGGAGTGTTTTGAGACATAACTATCAATGGTGCTTTAGGAGTGTTTGAGGAGACATAACTATCAATGGTGCTTTAGGAGTATTTGAGAGACAACTATCAATGGTGTTTTAGGAGTGTTTGAGAGACATAACTATCAATGGTGCTTTAGGAGTGTTTGAGAGACATAACTATCAATGGTGCTTTAGGAGTGTTTGAGAGACATAACTATCAATGGTGCTTTAGGAGTGTTTGAGAGACATAACTATCAATGGTGTTTTAGGAGTGTTTGAGAGACATAACTATCAATGGTGCTTTAGGAGTGTTTGAGAGACATAACTATCAATGGTGCTTTAGGAGTGTTTTTAGAGACATAACTATCAATGGTGCTTTAGGAGTGTTTTTGAGACATAACTATCAATGGTGTTTAGGAGTGTTTTGAGACATAACTATCAATGGTGCTTTAGGAGTGTTTGAGAGACATAACTATCAATGGTGCTTTAGGAGTGTTTGAGAGACATAACTATCAATGGTGCTTTAGGGTGTTTGAGAGACATAACTATCAATGGTGTTTTAGGAGTGTTTGAGAGACATAACTATCAATGGTGCTTTAGGAGTGTTTGAGAGACATAACTATCAATGGTGCTTTAGGAGTGTTTGAGAGACATAACTATCAATGGTGCTTTAGGAGTGTTTGAGAGACATAACTATCAATGGTGTTTTAGGAGTGTTTGAGAGACATAACTATCAATGGTGCTTTAGGAGTGTTTGAGAGACATAACTATCAATGGTGCTTTAGGAGTGTTTGAGAGACATAACTATCAATGGTGCTTTAGGAGTGTTTGAGAGACATAACTATCAATGGTGTTTTAGGAGTGTTTGAGAGACATAACTATCAATGGTGCTTTAGGAGTGTTTGAGAGACATAACTATCAATGGTGCTTTAGGAGTGTTTGAGAGACATAACTATCAATGGTGTTTTAGGAGTGTTTGAGAGACATAACTATCAATGGTGCTTTAGGAGTGTTTGAGAGACATAACTATCAATGGTGCTTTAGGAGTGTTTTGAGACATAACTATCAATGGTGTTTAGGAGTGTTTGAGAGACATAACTATCAATGGTGTTTTAGGAGTGTTTGAGAGACATAACTATCAATGGTGCTTTAGGAGTGTTTGAGAGACATAACTATCAATGGTGTTTTAGGAGTGTTTGAGAGACATAACTATCAATGGTGCTTTAGGAGTGTTTGAGAGACATAACTATCAATGGTGCTTTAGGAGTGTTTGAGAGACAACTATCAATGGTGTTTTAGGAGTGTTTGAGAGACATAACTATCAATGGTGCTTTAGGAGTGTTTGAGAGACATAACTATCAATGGTGCTTTAGGAGTGTTTGTGAGACATAACTATCAATGGTGCTTTAGGAGTGTTTGAGAGACATAACTATCAATGGTGCTTTAGGAGTGTTTGAGAGACATAACTATCAATGGTGTTTTAGGAGTGTTTGAGAGACATAACTATCAATGGTGCTTTAGGAGTGTTTGAGAACATAACTATCAATGGTGCTTTAGGAGTGTTTGAGAGACATAACTATCAATGGTGCTTTAGGAGTGTTTGAGAGACATAACTATCAATGGTGCTTTAGGAGTGTTTGAGAGACATAACTATCAATGGTGCTTTAGGAGTGTTTTGAGACATAACTATCAATGGTGCTTTAGGAGTGTTTTTGAGACATAACTATCAATGGTGTTTTAGGAGTGTTTGAGAGACATAACTATCAATGGTGCTTTAGGAGTGTTTGAGAGACATAAACTATCAATGGTGTTTTAGGAGTGTTTGAGAGACATAACTATCAATGGTGCTTTAGGAGTGTTTGAGAGACATAACTATCAATGGTGTTTTAGGAGTGTTTGAGAGACAACTATCAATGGTGTTTTAGGAGTGTTTGAGAGACATAACTATCAATGGTGCTTTAGGAGTGTTTGAGAGACATAACTATCAATGGTGCTTTAGGAGTGTTTGAGAGAACAACTATCAATGGTGCTTTAGGAGTGTTTGAGAGACATAACTATCAATGGTGTTTTAGGAGTGTTTGAGAGACATAACTATCAATGGTGCTTTAGGAGTGTTTGAGAGACATGACTATCAATGGTGTTTTAGGAGTGTTTGAGAGCACAACTATCAATGGTGCTTTAGGAGTGTTTGAGAGACATAACTATCAATGGTGTTTTAGGAGTGTTTGAGAGACAACTATCAATGGTGCTTTAGGAGTGTTTGAGAGACATAACTATCAATGGTGTTTTAGGAGTGTTTGAGAGACATAACTATCAATGGTGCTTTAGGAGTGTTTGAGAGACAACTATCAATGGTGCTTTAGGAGTGTTTGAGAGACATAACTATCAATGGTGCTTTAGGAGTGTTTGAGAGACATAACTATCAATGGTGTTTTAGGAGTGTTTGAGAGACATAACTATCAATGGTGCTTTAGGAGTGTTTGAGAGACATAACTATCAATGGTGCTTTAGGAGTGTTTGAGAGACATAACTATCAATGGTGCTTTAGGAGTGTTTGAGAGACATAACTATCAATGGTGTTTTAGGAGTGTTTGAGAGACAACTATCAATGGTGCTTTAGGAGTGTTTGAGAGACATAACTATCAATGGTGCTTTAGGAGTGTTTGAGAGACATAACTATCAATGGTGCTTTAGGAGTGTTTGAGAGACATAACTATCAATGGTGCTTTAGGAGTGTTTGAGAGACATAACTATCAATGGTGCTTTAGGAGTGTTTGAGAGACATAACTATCAATGGTGCTTTAGGAGTGTTTGAGAGACATAAATATCAATGGTGCTTTAGGAGTTTTTGAGAGACATAACTATCAATGGTGCTTTAGGAGTGTTTTTGAGAGACATAACTATCAATGGTGTTTTAGGAGTGTTTTTGAGACATAACTATCAATGGTGCTTTAGGAGTGTTTGAGAGACATAAATATCAATGGTGTTTTAGGAGTGTTTGTGAGACATAACTATCAATGGTGCTTTAGGAGTGTTTGAGAGACATAACTATCAATGGTGCTTTAGGAGTGTTTGAGAGACATAACTATCAATGGTGCTTTAGGAGTGTTTGAGAGACATAACTATCAATGGTGTTTTAGGAGTGTTTGAGAGACATAACTATCAATGGTGCTTTAGGAGTGTTTGAGAGACATAACTATCAATGGTGCTTTAGGAGTGTTTGAGAGACATAACTATCAATGGTGCTTTAGGAGTGTTTGAGAGACATAACTATCAATGGTGCTTTAGGAGTGTTTGAGAGACATAACTATCAATGGTGCTTTAGGAGTGTTTGAGAGACATAACTATCAATGGTGCTTTAGGAGTGTTTGAGAGACATAACTATCAATGGTGTTTAGGAGTGTTTGAGAGACATAACTATCAATGGTGCTTCAGGAGTGTTTGAGAGACATAACTATCAATGGTGCTTTAGGAGTGTTTGAGAGACATAACTATCAATGGTGTTTTAGGAGTGTTTTTGAGACATAACTATCAATGGTGCTTTAGGAGTGTTTGAGAGACATAACTATCAATGGTGCTTTAGGAGTGTTTGAGAGACATAACTATCAATGGTGCTTTAGGAGTGTTTGAGAGACATAACTATCAATGGTGCTTTAGGAGTGTTTGAGAGACATAACTATCAATGGTGCTTTAGGAGTGTTTGAGAGACATAACTATCAATGGTGCTTTAGGAGTGTTTGAGAGACATAACTATCAATGGTGCTTTAGGAGTGTTTGAGAGACATAACTATCAATGGTGTTTTAGGAGTGTTTGAGAGACATAACTATCAATGGTGCTTTAGGAGTGTTTGAGAGACATAACTATCAATGGTGCTTTAGGAGTGTTTTTGAGACATAACTATCAATGGTGCTTTAGGAGTGTTTTTGAGACATAACTATCAATGGTGCTTTAGGAGTGTTTTTGAGACATAACTATCAATGGTGCTTTAGGAGTGTTTGAGAGACAACTATCAATGGTGCTTTAGGAGTGTTTGAGACATCAACTACCAATGGTGCTTTAGGAGTGTTTTTGAGACATAACTATCAATGGTGCTTTAGGAGTGTTTGAGAGACATAACTATCAATGGTGCTTTAGGAGTGTTTGAGAGACAACTATCAATGGTGCTTTAGGAGTGTTTGAGAGACATAACTATCAATGGTGTTTTAGGAGTGTTTTTGAGACATAACTATCAATGGTGCTTTAGGAGTGTTTGAGAGACATAACTATCAATGGTGCTTTAGGAGTGTTTGAGAGACATAACTATCAATGGTGCTTTAAGAGTGTTTGAGACGTAACTAACTAACCAACTAACTAACTAACTAACTAACTAACTAACTAACCAACTAACCGTCGCTGAACTTCGCTTGGCTGAGCTCGTGGTTGGGAGCAGCGTTTGACCACCTCGGTGGCGTGCTCTGCCTTCTTGTAAACGGGCATGGCTCTGATGACGGCGCCCTGCGGGGTTGGTCAGCACCTTGATCTGGATGGGACACGTCTTGGCGATCTGACAGTACAGCTTC